>NC_090649.1:342552529-342700029 GCF_040937935.1 Hyperolius riggenbachi | reverse complement strand
CAAGTATCGCATTTTGAAGAAATTACAGCCTCTAAATGCTTCCTGTAGGTTTCAATGAGAGTCTGGGTTCTGGTTGAAGGTCTTTTGGACCATTCCTCTTTACAAAACCATCTCTAGTTCATTAAGGTTTGATGGTTTCAGAGCATGGAAAGCTCTCTTTAACCACTTTACCCCCAGCGGTACGAATTTCTCCGCCCCTTTTTTCCCTCCTAAAAAACCAGGGACGGAGAAATCCGTACCTTCCGCGCTACCGCCGCTGTCCGCGCTCCCGCCGCTCGTGCGCGCGCACCCGCCGCTCGTGCACGTCGCCGCCCGCTCGCCCGGAGATCAATGAACGGGAAAATCCATTCCCGTTCGTTGATCTAGCCCCCGCAATGATCTGCTGCTTCTTTCAGAAACAGCGAGATCATTGTGCGTCTCCCAACCTCCTACTGCTTCCTGTAAGCGTCCTTCCGGACGCTTACAGGTCGCATGTAAACAAACACTCTGTGGCCATCTTGTGGCCAAATAGTAAACTACACCCTAAAAGCATTTTACATATACAAACATTACATTTACACAATAAATTAACTCATTACCTCCCACACTCCCCAATTTATTTTTTTTTGTAATTAAAAAAAAAAAATACAATAAAAAAAAAACATAAATAGTTACCTTAGGGACTGAACTTTTTAAATATTTATGTCAAGAGGGTATAACACTGTTACTTTATAAACTGCGGGCTTGTAATTAGGGATGGATGCAAAACTGAAAAAAATGCACCTTTATTTCCAAATAAAATATTGTCGCCAAACATTGTGATAGGGACATAATTTAAATGGTTTTATAACCGGGACATATGGGTTAATACATTTCATGGGTTTTAATTACAGTAGCATGCTTTATTTAAAAACTATAATGGCCGAAAACTGAAAAATAATAATTTTTTCCCACATTTTTTCCTATTTCCCCATTAAAACACATTTAGAATAAAATAATTCTTGGCATAATGTCCCACCTAAAGAAAGCCTAATTGGTGGCAAAAAAACAAGATATAGTTCATTTCATTGGGATAAGTAATAATAAAGTTATAGACGAATGAATGGAAGGAGCGCTGAAAGGTGAAAATTGCTCTGGTGGTCAGGGGGTAAAACCCCTCAGTGGTGAAGTGGTTAACTCACATGACAGATTTTCAATTATATTCAGGTCTGGTGACTGAGATGGCCATTCCAGAACATTGTACTTGTTGCTCTGCATGAATGCCTTAGTGGATTTTGGTCGTTGGTCTCCAGAATTTGTTGATACTGAGTGGAATCCATGCTTCCCTTGACAAGATTCCCAGTCCCTGCACTGGCCACACAGCCCCACAGCATGATTGAACCACCACCATATTTTACTATATGTAGCAGGTGTTTTTCTTGGAATGCTGTGTTCTTTTTAGAGATGTCCCGAACGGTTCGCATGCGAACTTATTCGCGCGAACAACATGGGTTCGCTTTCGCATCGGACCACGAACTTTATGCGGGTTCGCACCCTATACTACATCATTGGGCTAAACTTTGACCCTCTACATCACAGTCAGCAGACACATGGCAGCCAATCAGGCTGCACATCATCCTGGAGCCCCCTTGTATAAGCAGGAGTGTTGGTCATGTTCTCACTCTGTCTGCTGTTGTATTAGTGAGAGAAGGGAGAAACATTGGAGAGATAGGGAAAGTGATAGTTAGGAGGTCTGTTAGCTTGCTCCTTGCTGATATTTGTTGCTGAAAAGCACCACCAAATCAGCTCTATTGAGAGCTAATGTTTTTGTGATGTGTTTTTTTTTTGTGTGTGTGGCCCACTGACACTTGCATATACAGCCCTGTCTGTCGCAGCTGGCCCTTGCTAATTGTTATACTGTGCCAGGCCCAGCACATTCATTGCCTACCTTTTCACTGCACCTGTGTGTGTGACAGCTGCACATTGTATTGTAATTCCAGTCATTGTATACCTTTAACTGCACCTGTGTGACAGCACACAGTTTTATATACCAGTCACTGCATACCTGTTCACTGCACCTGTGTGACCGCACGCTGTTTTATATACCAGTCCGTGCATACATGTTAACTGCACCTATGTGACAGCTGCTCATTGTATTGTAATGCCAGTCACTGCATACCTTTCACTGCATCTGTGTGACTGCACATTGTTATACCAGCAGTCACTGAAACTTTTTCACTGCACCTGTGTGACTGCACACTGTTTTATATACCAGCGGTCAGTGCATCCATTTTCACTGCACCTGTGTGACTGCACATTGTTATACCAGCAGTAACTGCAACTTGTTCACTGCACCTGTGTGACTGCACACTGTTTTATATACCAGCAGTCAGTGCATCCATTTTCACTGCACCTGTGTGACTGCACAATGTATTAGTCAAGTATTAGTCAAGTCAGTGCATACCTTTCACTTCATCCCCCCCAATATGGACAAACAAAAGGCAGAGGCAGGTCTGTTCGAGGTCGTGCTGACGTGATTTCGTGCGGGCCAAAGTACAGTGTTCAGAAGGCACGTGCCATCAACTCCCTTGCCAGGGGGTAGTTCACTATTTAACACAGAACACCTTATCTTCCTCAGCTTCCGCACGGAACCATGACATATCTTCCTCTGCAGCCACCACTGCTACTACTAGCATCACATCCACTCCATTTGACACTGCGCAGAAGTTATTTGGTGGGGAATGAACTGATTCACAGCCATTATTGTTACAAGATGACGGCGCTAAGCATGTTACACCACCACCTCATATGTCTGTCTGAGTTAGGGCCCGTTTCCACTATCGCGAATCCGCATGCGTTGCCCGCATGCAGATTCGCACAGCCAATACAAGTGAATGGGACTGTTTCCACTTGTCAGTTTTGCTGTGCGTTTTTCTGTGCAGGATTTTTTTGCACGGCAGAGCCCTCAGAATTCGCTTGCGTGTGGAATGCAGGCGAATCGCACGCAATGTATTTAATAGGGAAATCGCATGCTTTTTCCCCATGCGTTTTTGCCGCGAATTCGCATGCGATTTTGCATAGGTGCCCATGTTAATTCACACAGGCAGTGACATGGTTAAAATCGCATTACCCTAACCTATGCGAATTCGCATGCGAAATCGCGGCAAAAAACACATGTGGAATCGCACCCGCATGCGATTTCGCCTGCGGTGATTTGCCGGCGATTCCGCAATGCTATAGTGGAAACGGGCCCTTAGGTGTCAGTATGGACGTAAGGTGTGAGGATGATGAAGTACCTGTTGATGGTGCAGTTTTGGAGGTGTCTGATACAAGTGAAGCTGTGGAGGATGATGATGATGATGATGATACTGCCATGGATTTCATGTGGGTTCCCAATAGAGGAGATGAAGAGGGGACAGTTCAGAGGGGAGTCAGAAAGGAGTAGGAGGAGATGAGTTGCTGAAAGAAGCAGGGGGAGCTCGTCATCAGAAACAGCTCGTGGCAGTGTCCGGTGGCATGTATTGCCACCTATGGACAGCCAGCCAACATGCCCTTCAAGGTCAGCTGCTGACGCCACCACCAAAGTGCCATCATTCTAGGGCTCAGCGATGTGGAATTCTTTGCGTGTCTGCCTCAGATGAGAGAAATGCCATCTGGACTCTCTGCCAGCAAAAATTGAGTCATGGAAAGACCAAGACCCACGTAGGGACAACTGCCTTACGAAGGCACATGATGAAAAAGCACAAAGGGCAATGGGATGACCACCTGAGGAAAAGAAGCACACAAACACAAAGCCACCCTCCACCTCCTCTTCCTCTTTCAGGTGCAGCATCTTCAGCCACATTATCCCTTGCACCTTCACAGACACCCTCCTCCACTCCGCCTCTCACCTTGAGCGGTTCCTGCTCCTCTGCCCACAGCAGCAGCCAGGTGTTCGTTAAGGAAATCTTGAGCGGAAGAAGCCAGTGTCTGCCAGTCACCCCCTTGCCCGGCGTCTGACAGCTGGCTTGGCGGAACTGTTAGCTCGCCAGCTGTTACCATACCAGCTGGTGGACTATGAGGCCTTCCAAAAAATTGTGCCGATTGGGACACCGCAGTGGAAGATACCAGGCCGCAATTATTTTTTCTCAAAAGGCGATACCCAAACTCTACCGTGATGTTGAAAGGCAAGTGGTGTCATCTCTGGTGCACAGCATTGGGTCAAGGGTCCATCTGACCACGGATGCCTGGTCTGCAAAGAATGGTCAGGGCAGGTACATTACTTATACAGCACATTGGGTCAACCTGGTGACCGATGGCAAGCCGGGAGTACGTGGCTGTGCAGCTGACCTAGTTGTGACACCTCCACGGCTTGCAGGCAGGCCTGCTGCCACCTCCTCTCCTTCTCTTCCTACTACTTCTGCTACATCCTCTTCGCTGTCGTCGTCCTCTTCCTCGGCTGAATGACAGTGCCACTCTACTGGTGCTGCGATCTCCTCTCCAACTACACACCCCCAAGCTCTCCTGGCTGCTCTGAACAAACAGGTGGATCAGTGGCTGACCCCGCACCAACTGGAGATCAGCAACATGGTTTGTGACAATGGCAGCAATCTCTGTCGGCTTTGAGTTTGGGAAAGTTGACACATGTACCCTGCATGGCACATGTGCTCAATCTTATAATCCAAAGATTTTTGTGTAAGTACCCAGGCTTACAGGAGGTCCTGAAGCAGTCCAGGAAGGTGTGTGGGCATTTCAGGCATTCCTACATGACCATGGCGCGACTGGCCGATATTCAGTAAAGAAACAACTTGCCGGTGAGGCGCTTGATTGGCGATAGCCCGACTCGCTGGAATTCAACGCTCCTCATGTTTGACCGCCTGCTACAACAGGAGAAAGCCATCAACGAGTATCTGTACAACTACAGTGAAAAGTCATGCTCTGGGAAGCTGGGCATTTTCTGGCCCAAGTACTGGACAGTCATGCGTAATGCCTGCAGGCTCATGCATCCGTTTGAGGAGGTGACAAACCTGGTGAGTCGCAGTGAAGATCCCATATGCTTTCATCCTGGATCATGCCGTGCGTAGAGTGGTGGATCAAGCTGTAGAAGAGCATTAACAGGAAGAGGAGGAAGAGTTGTGGGAAACATCACCTGCGGCATCATCAACACCTGCGGCATCACAGAGGAGTGGGGAGGAGGAGGAGTCCTCTGGGGAAGAGGAGTCAGATGAGGAAGGTGTTTTTTTGAGGAGGAAGCAGAAGAACAACCGCAGCAGGCGTCGCAGGGGGCTTGTGCTGCTCACCTTCCCCATGGTATTGTTCGTGGCTGGGGGGAGGAGAAGAACTTACCTGACATCACTGAGGAAGAGCAAGACGAGATGGCTAGTACGTCGGCATCTGACTTTGTGCAGATGGCATCTTTTATGCTGTCCAGCCTGTTGAGGTACCCCTGTATAAAAAAAAAACTCAAGGGGAATGACCTGTACTGGGTGGCAACACTACTAAACCCTGGGTATAAGCACAAAGTGGCAGAGATGTTACCAAATAACCACAAGGCTGAAAGGATGCAACACTTGCAATACAATTTGGGAATTTGGTATGCTTTACAGTGCATTTAAGGGTGATGTCACAGCACAACAGAATAAAGGTTCCACTGCATGTAATCTTCCTCCTCCTCCCATGTCCACGCAGTGTCAGACTTCTAGCAGTTTTAGTTATGCAGGAACGCTGTCATATGTATACAGTGGTGTGAAAAACTATTTGCCCCCTTCCTGATTTCTTATTCTTTTGCATGTTTGTCACACTTAAATGTTTCTGCTCATCAAAAACCGTTAACTATTAGTCAAAGATAACATAATTGAACCCAAAATGCAGTTTTAAATGATGGTTTTTATTATTTAGTGAGAAAAATAACTCAAAACCTACATGGCCCTGTGTGAAAAAGAAATTGCCCCCTGAACCTAATAACTGGTTGGGCCACCCTTAGCAGCAATAACTGCAATCAACCGTTTGCGATAACTTGCAACAAGTCTTTTACAGCGCTCTGGAGGAATTTTGGCCCACTCATCTTTGCAGAATTGTTGTATTTCAGCTTTATTTGAGGGTTTTCTAGCATGAACCGCCTTAAGTTCATGCCACAGCATCTCAATAGGATTTAGGTCGGGACTTTGACTAGGCCACTCCAAAGTCTTCATTTTGTTTCTCTTCAGCCATTCAGAGGTGGATTTGCTGGTGTGTTTTGGGTCATTGTCCTGCTGCAGCACCCAAGATCGCTTCAGCTTGAGTTGACAAACAGATGGCCGGACATTCTCCTTCAGGATTTTTTGGTAGACAGTAGCATTCATGGTTCCATCTATCACAGCAAGCCTTCCAGGTCCTGAAGCAGCAAAACAACCCCAGACCATCACACCACCACCACCATATTTTACTGTTGGTATGATGTTCTTTTGCTGAAGTGCTGTGTTACTTCTACGCCAGATGTAACGGGACACGCACCTTCCAAAAAGTTCAACTTTTGTCTCGTCGGTCCACAAGGTATTTTCCCAAAAGTCTTGCCAATCATTGAGATATTTTTTTTAGCAAAATTGAGACGAGCCTTAATGTTCTTTTTGCTTAAAAGTGGTTTGCGCCTTGGATATCTGCCATGCAGACCGTTTTTGTCCAGTCTCTTTCTTATGGTGGAGTCATGAACAATGACCTTAATTGAGGCAAGTGAGGCCTGCAGTTCTTTAGATGTTGTCCTGGGGTCTTTTGTGGCCTCTTGGATGAGTTTTCTCTGCGCTCTTGGGGTAATTTTGGTCGGCCAGCCACTCCTGGGAAGGTTCATCACTGTTCCATGTTTTTGCCATGTGTGGATAATGGCTCTCACTGTGGTTCTCTGGAGTCCCACAGCTTTAGAAATGGCTTTATAACCTTTACCAGACTGATAGATCTCAATTACAATAAGGGGAGGGAGACACCGAGAGCCCGCTATGCTGCAGTACGTACTGGTAATTAGATGTAGGTGTATGTATGTGGAATAATACTCACAAGTCTGGGTTACCTTCCAGGCAACCACTGTATAGGCAGGTGGGGAGAACAAACCTGTCCCCACTCAGGACTAAGAAGTCGCTCTCTGTAGATAGGAAAAAGGGGCCAAATCCCCTCCACCAGGGGTGGACACGTATGTAGACAAAGTTCCAGAGGCGCCAGAAGTATAAAAAAAGAGGTAAAATGTTTAAAAGGCAGGGAGATCGTTGGTGGACTTACCTCCCCGATGCAGACACAAGGAAATATCGGACTTTTTACCGAAAAATGTTTTTTTTTTAACATACTCCAATTATATTGCAACGCGTTTCGCGGGCTATACCCACTTCATCAGGCTATAGGTAGGAGTAATAAAACACTGTGGGACAGAGGAAACAAAAAGCCACTAAGTATTCTGTACAACAAGTTTAAACTATAGTCTTTTCTTCTATTTTATGTGTATATACAAATAAACTTTGTCTAGATCTCAATTACAGTACTTTGTTCTCATTTGTTCCTGAATTTCTTTGGATTTTGGCATGATGTCTAGCTTTTGAGGTGCTTTTGGTCTACTTCTCTGTGTCAGATAGCTCCTATTTAAATGATTTCTTGATTGAAACAGGTGTGGCAGTAATCAGGCCTGGGGGTGACTACAGAAATTGAACTCAGGTGTGATAAACCACAGTTAAGTTATTTTTTAACAAGGGAGGCAATCACTTTTTCACACAGGGCCATGTAGGTTTTGTTTTTTTTTTCCTCACTAAATAATAAAAACCATCATTTAAAACTGCATTTTGTGTTCAATTATGTTATCTTTGACTAATAGTTAACGGTTTTTGATGAGCAGAAACATTTAAGTGTGACAAACATGCAAAAGAGAATTAGAAATCAGGAAGGGGGCAAATAGTTTTTCACACCACTGTAGGTTTTAAGTTGTAATGTTCTATGCAAATTTCATTGTAAACTGTAAAGTTAGAGTACTTTATATTGCTCTGTGACATCTCAGCATATTCCAGGCTGTAAAGCTTATAAGATTATTTTAACTTGCAAGCTGGAAGATTGTTGACGTACTGGTTAGGGCCCTTTCACACCAGAGGGCTTTTTCGGCGTTTTAACGCCACGGCCGAAGTTGGCGTTTTCCTAGGTAAAAGGAAAGTCCATAGACTTTCATTTTACCATTCACACTTAACGCCGCGTTTTGGAGCGTTGCGTTTCAACGCTCCCAGGCGCCTAGTGCGACGTTTCTCATTACAATTGATACTAATGTATGGGCGTTAAAATGCCTTAAACACGCCTTGAAAACGCAGCGTTTTGCCTTTTCTCTGCTGCCTGTAGTGTGAAAGAGCCCTTACAAGAAGCCAAAACATTCTCTGTTTATGTCAAGGTTAGACTGCGCAGTATGTGTAAGACAGAATGCTAGCTGCAAAGTCACATTACTGCAGAGATCTAATATATATATATATATATATATATATATATATATATATATATATATACACACACACACACACACACACACACACACACACACACACACTTGTTCAATTATTACATATAAATATTATTAATCTAAAAATTAATAATCAATACAGTCCTTCTAAAGAAAGAAATAATTATTGTTAAACCCTATATAGTATAATTTAAATACTTTGAAATACAGTTAAAAAGCTGGATTCTGCAGTGAAAGTTTCAAAATACATTAGCTGTTTTCCACAAAGTTGTTTAGACTATGATTGTTCTTTGGAATGTCAATATAAGTTCCAAGGTTTTTGTATTGTCCCGTATTTAGGACAAATTATGCCACCTGGCGGTGTTATAGTCTTATAATGAATATTATTAATACTGCTTGTTATTTATGATGAGATAGTGACATCTGTCGATGGAATTATAACATTTATTTGTTCATAAAGAGAGGAAAATATATAGGACATGATTTTATATTATTAAGTTCTAATATGCAACTATATATTATATTAATTGTTTTAAGAAGAATTATATACTAAGCTTTATATTTAAATGAGTATATTAGAAGCCCTGTGTGCTTCAATAAGCCTTAAATTGCTGAAGGCTCTTACAGGTCCATGTACAGTGTTATAGTGTCAACCTGACCCGGGAAAGTATAGACACATTACAACCTGAACCTAATTAGCAGAAGGACATCTTATCAGAAATGCGTCATAAATGACATTGTTTAGTCTCAATGTCTTGAGAAAAAGGTCAACCAGCAGACAAGCTGGCTGGTGACGTCCATTTTTAATCAACTGCGTCAGAAATAACCTAATCAGAATTTAGAAATAATAATATTATGATTTAGGTATTCAAAAAATGATAAAGCATTGACGCATGGAAGCTTTAGCCAATCAGAACATGGGATTCAGGGAAATTCCAGATTAGGCAGTCATATTGCATCCAATATAAAAGTATGAGCTGAAAGCTCATAGTTTGCAGAAGCTCAACAATCTCCTGAGAAGACACATGAGGCAGAATCTACCTTCCCATAAGTGGTTCTAGATGCTGAAGAGATGACAGAGAAAGGGGGTAATATAATTTTTCAGCAATAAGTTCTGTTAAGATATTAGCTAGAAGTTGTTTTTAGAAGCTATTTTTTATGCTATTTCTTTATGAAGATTACTACAAGTTTTACACAGCTATTATATACACAGCTATTGATACAGATGAGACTACTTTTGATCTTATTCTACATAACACAACTGTTATATTCATTTTTGAATGTACTTAGAAGATTGATGATCGCTTGGCTATAAAGCCTCGATGATATGGAATACTGTTAGAAGGAAGCACTACTTAGAACTGTTCATAGTTTGTATACATGCTATATGATAAGCAAATACAATTTTTTATATAAAATCATATACTGAGTGCTCTGATTCATTTCAAGGTATACCATCAATCTATAAATTACTGTTATAGAGGGTTCAGACTCCACTATGCCGGATTTATATGATAGCAACACTTTAAGGGCTGGTCCTTTACTGAGTTAGCAATCATGAAAAAGGCAAGAACCGCTCAGGATTTGACAGTTGGCGCCCAACAGTTGATAATTATCTTGATTGTTATCTTGAAAAATACTTTCTATGGTGGTGTAATGATCTGCTCAGCTGGCTGCACAGGCAGACAGCTGTTTGACCATTCCTTGAGTCTGTGGGATGCAGGTCTCTGGATAATAAACCTGTCTTTGCTTTGTAAGCTTCAGACCTGCTCTGCTGCTGAGGAATTTGCATATACTGATTATGCAAATTGCCTAGTCGCCTCCCTTGAAGGCTTGCAGCATAAATACCATGTGATCCCACAATCCTTTGCTGGTCATCATGGTTTGTTACTGTTGAAACACTCCTGGAGTGTCAGCCTTGCTATTGTTTGCTAAATATTGTTTGCTGATTGGAGGGCAGAGCATGATAACAAAACAACTTAACTTGCAGTCTTCACCACTGGGAATAGGAGGCACGGATCTACGCAGCTCTGATCATGTGCGTAGCCTGGGAGTTCTAATTGATGGTGATTTAAACTTCAGAACTCAAATCTCTGCTGTGGCGAAATCATCCTATTTTCACCTGAAGAACATTGCAAAAATCAAGCACCTCATACCCCCAGAAGATCTGCCAACCTTAGTCCACGCCTTCATTACATCCCGACTGGACTACTGCAATGCTCTCTACACTGGCCTTCCAAAAAAGGTCTTGTACCGCCTACAGCTGATACAGAATACTGCTGCCAGACTGCTAACCAACCAACCCCGTCACTGCCACATAATGCCAGTCCTGCATTCCCTTCACTGGCTACCTATAGAATGGAGGGTCCTATTCAAGATCGGCCTACTGACATTTAAATCCCTGAATAATCTAGGCCCTGGATACTTGAAAGATATGTTACAGCTGCGTAGCAATCCCCGCATTCTCAGATCCACAGGTTCTAATAATCTAGTCATACCCAGAGTCCACTTGGAAACTTTTGGTCCCAGAGCCTTCTGTCATGCTGCCCCTATGTTTTGGAACTCCTTACCTCAACAGATCAGGACAGCCCCATCCCTGGATGTGTTTAAATCCAGACTGAAAACCCACCTGTTCAGTCTGGCATTTGCAGAAATATAACTTTTGTTGTGTGAATACTTCATCCTACTAACTACTGAATCTGAGAGAGCCTAAGCGCTTTGAGTCCTATGGGAGAAAAGCGCTATAGAAATGTTATTGTATTGTATTGTAAATATTATCTTAGAGTATTCCTGGGGACTGCATTAGGCATCCCTCTTGTACAGTCAGGTTGTATTATTTGTATTGCCTGTTCTGTCATCTGTTTGTCCTTGCGATTGCACTGTCGCCAGCGGTTGGCGATGGTGAATCGTTTGCTACAGAACCTGGATCACACTTGCTCTGGTGGGAAGAGCAGTGGATCCTACTAAGCTCTGTTTCTGTACTTGGATCACATTTGCTCTGGCGGAAAGAGCAGTGGATCCTACTAAGCTCTGTTTCTGTACTTGGATCACACTTGCTCTGGCGGAAAGAGCAGTGGATCCTGCTAAGCTCTGTTTCTGTACTTGGTTCACACTCGCTCTGGCGGAAAGAGCAGTGGATCCTCCCTGTCCTCTCCCCGAACCTAGATCGCACTCGCTCTGGCGGAAGAGCGGTGGATCTTATCTGACCTTTTCCTGTTTCTGTTCGTTTATCTGTCTGGATCGCACTCGCTCTAGCGGTAGCAGCAGTGGTTCCTTTTGAACTCTGTCTGAGAGTGTAGGCCAGAGCTGCGGTTGCTGCTGGCTGCCCCTTCTCTCTGTCTTGTCTGATACGAACGCTTGCTGTAGGCTCAGTGGGGTAACCGTTAAGCAGGCGTTCGCATTCTCTATTTCGTGTTTGTGTGGCGTTGGTTAGTTAGGGTGGCGTGCTTGTCTCTGTTGCGCTTATCGTGCGGATACCGCGCCGTAAACGCGTTCGCTGTTGAGAATTAGTGCGGTGCTTGCGTTTACCTAGCGTTTGTTATTTTCCTTATCCTCTCATTGTTGTTTGCTGTGCCTTTGCTACTCTCGTGCTCTGTCTTGCTCAGTCTTGTGTCACTTCTGGCAATCGCCTCTCTCGCGATTGCGTTCCTACTTTGTTTCTGCTGTTGTGTGTTCGCCGTCGTGAGTTGGCGACTGGATTGGTGCACACACATACATTCTGTCCCTGTGCTCATTCTCATTGGCAATCGCATCTCTTGCGATTGCGTTCTCACTTGGTTTCCACTGTTGTGTGTTCACCGTCGCAGGTTGGCGACGAGATTGGTGTACATACATACATTCCTTCTCTGTGCTTATTCAGTCTTGTGTCGCTATTAGCAATCGCCATCTCTTGCAATTGCTTTCCCACCTGATCTTCACGGTTGTGTGTTCATCGTCGCTGGATGGCGACTAGAATGGTGGACACACATACACCCTGTCGCTGTGCTCTCTCTCTTTAAGGGCTATCTTCCCCTGCATTGCTTCCCCTCATACAATTCCTAACTGGCATCTGTGGCTGTGCAGAGGATCTGTTCCTCTACACTCCACAGCTCCATCTGCCAGCAGGAATTCCCCTCTACAGGTGCATTGCACCTTTTGCTGGGTTCTCTCAGATTATACGCTTGTGGAGGATTTCCACAGTGTCAGCGTGCATCCTGTGCGCTGACCACGGAGAGAATTCCACAATCGTTACAGGTGGAAGTATAGACCATAGTTTTCTATCGCGATAAGATAATAAAAAAGTACTTATATACTCAAATATAGAGTTGGATATGCATATGAAGCATCCAAAATCTGAAGCAAAGAAGGAAGATATTCTTATGCTTTAAAGTCTCATAGAAGAGAATTGCTAAGTAATGAGCACACTCAGTAATAGTCTATGAAAAGACTTAGAAGAGAAAATAAATACTTTGGCCTATTGAACCTAAAGAAAGGTATAGCGCTACATGTATTTTATATTTGACAAAATGAAGCCGATTATATTGAAGCAGCATATTGAAGCAGAGTACATTAATATACATTATGAAAATGGCTACCTTAGAAGTGCAGAAAACTTTTTGAGACAAGCTCAGTGGAAAAAGAAAAGTGAGAGAGCAGTTTTTGTCAAAGAACAATTTTTTTTTTATATATGAAGAGATCCTACCATAAAGAGAAGTAACATTGTTTTTTTTTATACTAGAGAATTGAACAGACTTTGTGATTAAAGCAAAAGCTCCTATAAATAACTTTTTTGAAAGAAAAAGGAAAATCCTGTTTTAAAGATGTATGGCTCTTCCTGTTTTAAAGATGTATGGCACTTTTTAAATGTATAAGACTACAGATACAAGAGAAGTTACAGCAGGCATAAATGAGATGCAAGAAGAAATTTTTATTTTTGTATTTTTTTTATGAGAGCAAGAATCTTTAGTGTGTGGTTATCACTACCAGATGCCGACACAGGAGAAGACAAGACAATCCTCCACCTGGCAGCAACACAACATCTATTCAGAAATAGACTTAAAGAGATATGACACTTGATTTTTTTTTCCTCTCAGACTACAAATGAAAGATTTTTTTTTTGTAATGACTGCTGATCTCAGTTTTTTGGTTGATAAAAAAAAAAACTACTACAGTCCTTTTATACAGAAGTTAATCAACAATTATGGATAGAAGGAAATAGGAGAAAAATGCACTAGTGAAGATTCAAGTGTTTTGTTTTTTTGTTTGTTTGTTTTGAATTTTTGTCATGAGAAGCTAAAGGAGTAATGAAGACTCAGATACAGCAGCTGCCATGTTTAGATGTAACAGATGAATATATAGAAAGACCATTAAACAAGAAGGTTTTTCATTTTTATAGTCCTAGGCTCAAAGGGGGGGAAATCTCTACTTATTTTTTGAGGCTAGATCTTATTAAGAAGCGTCAAGAGACTATTTTTGTGACTACATTATACTGAGAAGGTTTCACTAAAGAAGAATTGAAAATTGTAACGATCGGTGTCAACACGCAGAGAGAATCTGATTATAGGTGATCTGCAGATTCACCAGTAATGCATATATACACCAGATTATGAATGATCTGCAGAATCACTAATAATCCAGGTATGTCTAACCTCTGGACACCTGAGATATGAGTGTACAGTGTAACAGTAGCACTTTGAGAGAGAACCGCCAGAGGAACTGGAGGTATGAAGAAGAAGGGATTTCACCTCAGACTGTGGGTGAATCCCTAGGCCAAAGGCTCCCTAGGAGAGGGGCCTAGGCTTGGTTGCAGGAAGCCCTACTGCTAATATAAACAGGCTTGCCCTAACTAGGTGTGAGGGCCTATTTTCTATGCCCTGGAACCGGGCTAAGGTATAACATAGAAATGACACAGTATCCTAGTCTTGGGTGTGAGGTCCGTCGTCACAACACCCTGGAACTGGTTTAAAGCATAACATAGAACTGACACAGTATCCTAGTCTTGGGTGTGAGGTCCGTAGTCACAACACCCTGGAACTGGTCTAAAGCATAACATAGAACTGACACAGTATCCTAGTCTTGGGTGTGAGGTCCGTAGTCACAACACCCCGGAACTGGTCTAAAGCATAACATAGAACTGACACAGGATCCTAGTCTTGAGTGTGAGGTCCGTAGTCACAACACCCTGGAACTGGTCTAAAGCATAACATAGAACTGACACAGTATCCTAGTCTTGGGTGTGAGGTCCGTAGTCACAACACCCTGGAACTGGTCTAAAGCATAACATAGCATAAGCATGAGAAAGTATTCTAGCTCAGTGTGGATTCCCAGGTCCTTCCTGGTTCAAACACACTGTTGGATCTGACTGAGGTCTGTGTGCTAACACATAAGCATTTGCAATGGCAGACGATGTGAGACTGAGGGACGAGTGGTTATATAGTGCAGCGCTGCCCAGCGCCGCCCAGTCCCCTCCAGCCAATCCGCATACAAACTTGGATCAGCTGACCAAGGGAGTCAGCTGATCCCTCTCTGCTTCCCATAAAGCTTCTGTCTCGCCGCGCCCGTGTATTCCTCAGCCTATGTGCACAGGAAGGCTGCACCAGGTCAGACACATGTCCGGACACTTCCCAACAGGCTTCCCAGGATGTAAGTCATGGAACTTTTTCCTCAATTCATCTGCGTGCATGCGGCACTCTGGTACCCAAGTTCTATCCTCCACACCATAACCTTTCCTGTGTACCAAATATTGCACAGAATTTTGCACCAGCTGGGAGTCCAGAATCTTCTCAACCTCA
Source organism: Hyperolius riggenbachi (assembly GCF_040937935.1). Lineage (NCBI taxonomy): Eukaryota > Metazoa > Chordata > Amphibia > Anura > Hyperoliidae > Hyperolius > Hyperolius riggenbachi. The sequence continues at coordinate 342,684,870 of NC_090649.1, read as the reverse complement.
TACTCGGGTTGGTCATCAACCAATACAGGGGAGGGGGGGAGTGGAATCCACCTGCACTGCCGGCTTGAGCAATGACACGTGGAATGATCTTACACCACGCATACTGGTAGGAAGATCAACGACATAGGTGACAGCATTAATTCTCTTGGTGACTGGAAACGGCCCAACAAATCTGGGCCCCAACTTGGGTGACATTTGTTTCAATGCCAGATGTCGCGTAGACACCCAGACCAAATTTCCTGGTGAAAAGTCCCATTCAGCAGCGCATCTCGTCGGCCTGCTTTTTCTAAGATTTCAAAGCCTTCCCCAAATTTGTTTTCACCAGAGCCCAAATTTTTTTCAACGCCAGCTGCCAATCCTCCAATGCTGGGAAAGGAGTAGATGCCACTGGCAAAGGAGCAAACTTAGGGGACCTCCCTGACACCACCTGAAAAGGGGAAAACCCAGAGGAAGAACTTTTCAGGTTATTGTGCGCAAACTCCGCGAAAGGTAAAAATTTTACCCAGTTGGTTTGTGCATCAGCCACGTAGCATCTGAGAAACTGTTCCATGGATTGATTGACCCTCTCAGTCTGGCCATTCGTCTCTGGGGGTGGTAGCCTGATGAAAATAAAAGATCCAGGCCCATAGAATGACAAAATGCCCTCCAGAACTTAGAAACGAATTGGACTCCCCTGTCTGACACCACATTCTCCGGAATGCCATGCAGCCGGAAAATGTGCTGGATGAAGAGGTTAGCCAGCTCTTGGGCGGAGGGGAGTCCTTTCAGAGGGACAAAATGGGCCATCTTGCTGAATCTGTCTACCACCACCCAGATGACAGTCATGCCTTCAGATCTGGGGAGTTCACCCACGAAATCCATGGACAGATGAGTCCACTGTTCACTTGGAACCGGCAAGGGCTGCAAAGTTCCCACCGTAGCCTGTCGGGAAGGTTTGCTCCAAGCACACACAGCATGCTCTCTCACAAATTCCTTAGAGTCTGTGGCCAACGATGGCCACCACGCACACCTGGCAAGGAGATCCTGTGTCCTGGCGGCCCCTGGATGACCAGCATTCTTATGGGAGTGAAACAGCTGTAAGAGCTGTAAGCGGAAGGGCAGGGGCACAAACAACACACCCTCGGGCTTTCCTTCTGGGACATCCTGCTGATATGGGGCCAGGGTGGTAGTCCAATCCCTTCAGGTCTCTGTGGCTGCCAACACTACCTTCCAAGGCAGAATAGTCTCGGGTGACGAGGGCTGTGCCGTCTTGGGCTCAAAACACCTGGACAAGGCATTAGCCTTAACGTTACTACCAGGAGTATACGTAATTACAAAAGTGAATCTGGAAAAGAACAGTGACCACCGGGCCTGTCGGGGACTGAGTCGGGGACTTAGCGTTCTCTATGTACTCCAAGTTTTTATGATCTGTGTAAACCGTAATAACATGTTCTGCTCCCTCTAACCAATGTCGCCATTCCTCAAAGGCTAACTTGATGGCCAGGAGTTCTCGGTTGCCTATATCGTAGTTTTTCTCCGCTGGGGAAAACCTACGGGAGAAGTAGGCGCAAGGATGAATCTTACTCTGCAAACCGGAAGACAGCACAGCTCCCACCCCCACTTCAGAGGCATCAACCTCTACTATGAACGGGAAGGTGACATCGACGTGTCTCAGAATAGGAGCAGAACAGAACAGTTTCTTTAGGGTATCAAAAGCCGTAAAAGCTTCCTCGGACCAGTGGTGAGTATCAGCCCCTTTCCTAGTAAGACTGGTAAAGGGCGCAACCACCGTTAGTACCCTTTAATAAATCTCCTGTAGTAATTTGCAAAACCCAGAAATCTCTGGAGGGCCTTCAGACCTACAGGCTGTGGCCAGTCCAATACCGCAGAGACTTTCCCAGGGTCCATAGAGAGGCCCGAGGTAGATATTACATACCCCAGAAACGCAACAGAGGTCACCTCAAAAATGCACTTTTCCAGTTTGGCATATAATTGATTCTGTCTTAGTCTTTCCAGCACATACTTGACATGTCTCAGATGTTCGGCAAGAGTGGCTGAAAAGACTAGTATATCATCAAGATACACTAATGCAAATTTACCCAAAATTGGTCTGAAAACCTCGTTAATCAGCTCCTGGAAGACGGCCGGGGCGTTGCACAACCCGAAGGGCATCACTAAGTACTCGTAATGCCCATCGGGTGTATTAAAGGCCGTCTTCCACTCGTCACCGTCCCTGATACGCACCAGGTTGTATGCACCCCTTAAGTCCAGTTTCGAGAAAATTTTAGCGTTGGTGATCTGGGAGAATAAATCGTCAATCAGAGGTAGTGGGTAACGATTTTTCACAGTGATCATATTTAGACCCCGATAGTCTATGCAGGGGCGGAGGCCTCCATCTTTTTTTTTAACAAAAAAGAACCCAGCGCCCGCAGGTGACCGGGAGGGGCGGATAAAACCCTTAGCTAAATTTTCTTTGATGTACTCCTGCATTGCCAACTTCTCTGGTCCGGACAGGTTATAGAGGTGACCCCTAGGAGGCATACAACCAGATCTTAATTCAATCGGACAATCAAAGGGACGGTGAGGGGGTAGTCTGTCTGCTGACTTAGGACAAAAGACATCAGCAAAATCTTTATACTGCTCTGGCAATCCTTCCACCTGAATTCTGGTGTTACCCATGGTTACCTTCGCCAAACAATGATGATAACAGCGGGTAGACCAGCTCGTTAGCTCACCAGAGGCGTGAAGTCGCAACCATGGCAGACCAAGGATGACGGTGGAAGTTGCCATTCATAACACAAAAAACTGCAGACTCTCTCTATGTAAAACCCCTATGGAGACCCCCAACTCCGGAGTCTGAGACAGAGGGTATTTACTCTGCAGAGGAGAGTCATCCACCACAGTAACTAACACTTTATGATTCAAAGGGACAATAGGAATTCCCAGTTTTTTAGCAAAATCATAGTCAATAAAATTGGCGGCTGAGCCAGAGTTGAGAAAGGCCTCAGTAGAAACTGTCTGGTCCTCCCATGAAATGGTGCATGGGAGGAGCAGTCGATCGTCTTTGAGAGGTAAACTCTGTGCGCCTAGGGTGTTACCTCTGATCACTCCTAGGCGACAGCGTTTCCCGACTTTTTGGGACAGTTCTGTGCTTTATGACCCTCCTCTGCACAGTACAAGCAGAGTTGTTCAGTTTTTCTACGAGTCTGCTCGACCCGGGACAATTTTGAACGTCCAATCTGCATGGGTTCAGGGGGAGGTGACGTAGGTGGCGAGGAAGCATAGGAAACATATCTCACACTACTCCTGCCCCGACTTTGTCTCTGATACCGTAGGCGACGGTCTACTCTGATCGCTAGAGAAATGGCTTCATCAATAGTTTTTGGCTCAGGATATCCCAACATCAGATTAGATACTGCATCTGATAATCCTGACAAGAAACAATCCAACAATACAAATGAGCCCCATCTAGCTGATACCGCCCACTTCCTGAACTCAGCTGCATAAGTTTCTACCGAATCTTTGCCTTGCCGCAACATCTTGAGCTTCTGCTCAGCGGTCGAGGCAAAGTCTGGATCATCGTAAATTATAGCCATAGCTTTGAACAATTCCTCCACAGAGGTCAGGGCCCCATCCCCTGGTTGAAGGCCATATGCCCAGGTCTGGAAATCCCCAGTCAACAGTGTTTTAATAAAGATAATTCTCTGTGCGGCAGTACCTGAAGTATTAGGTCTCAACTCAAAGTAAGATAAAACTTGATTTTTAAAGTTTCGTAAGTCAGATCTATGACCAGAAAATTTCTCGGGCACAGGCATGCGTAAGTCTGTAACAAGAGGGGATCGCACTGCATTAACAGTTGTCTGAAGGGCTTGTATAGACCCAGACAAGGCATTGATCTGGGTCTGATGACTATCCAGCACGCTGATGCAATTCTCCACCGAGGTGGTGGGTGCAAGCAGACGACTGTCAAGTGTGTCCATATTGTTTTGGTCTGCTGTTCTGTAACGATCAGTGTCAACACGCAGAGAGAATCTGATTATTGGTGATCTGCAGATTCACCAGTAATGCAGATATACACCAGATTATGAATGATCTGCAGAATCACTAATAATCCAGGTATGTCTAACCTCTGGACACCTGAGATATGAGTGTACAGTGTAACAGTAGCACTTTGAGAGAGAACCGCCAGAGGAACTGGAGGTATGAAGAAGAAGGGATTTCACCTCAAACTGTGGGTGAATCCCTAGGCCAAAGGCTTCCTAGGAGATGGGCCTAGGCTTGGTTGCAGGAAGCCCTGCTGCTAATATAAACAGGTTTGCCCTAACTAGGTGTGAGGGCCTATTCTCTATGCCCTGGAACCGGGCTAAGGTATAACATAGAAATGACACAGTATCCTAGTCTTGGGTGTGAGGCCCGTAGTCACAACACCCTGGAACTGGTCTAAAGCATAACATAGAACTGACACAGTATCCTAGTCTTGGGAGTGAGGTCCGCAGTCATAACATCCTGGAACTTGTCTAAAGCATAACATAGAACTGACACAGTATTCTAGTCTTGGGTGTGAGGTCCGTAGTCACAACACCCCGGAACTGGTCTAAAGCATAACATAGAACTGACACAGTATCCTAGTCTTGGGTGTGAGGTCCGTAGTCACAACACCCTGAAACTGGTCTAAAGCATAACATAGCATAAGCATGAGAAAGTATTCTTGCTCAGTGTGGATTTCCAGGTCCTTCCTGGTTCAAACACACTGTTGGATCTGACTGAGGTCTGTGTGCTAACACATAAGCATTTGCAATGGCAGACGATGTGAGACTGAGGGACGAGTGGTTATGCCCAGCGCCGCCCAGTCCCCTCCAGCCAATCCGCACACAAACTTGGATCAGCTGACCAAGGGAGTCAGCTGATCCGTCTCTGCTTCCCATAAAGCTTCTGTCTCGCCGCGCACGCGTGTGTATTCCTCAGCCTATGTACACAGGAAGGCTGCACCAGGTCAGACACATGTCGCTGCGCGTAAACCGCCGGACTGGACGCGGAAACGGCCGCCACGCCGTCAGAGCACGCGGCGGCCATTCCGCAATCCTTTACAAAAATGTTGCTATTGGAGCTTGAAAGTCTCACAAGATAATCTCTTTTGTCTGAACCAAAGAAGACTCCAAACAAGCATTCCTTGCAGGCACCCAGAAGAAACCAGCTAAGATAAGCGATGAAAGCTACATGCTAGAAGACTATGCAAAGATATCAACATGAAGACAAGCCATTGAATGAAGCTATGTTATAAGATGCTCTGATCTGAAAACAGCAGAGGAGGAAACAATTGAAACTGGAGTAACCAGAGAAGTGTAAGGACTAAAAAGTACTTTTACTTCTTTAACAACTCCAACCACTGGTTGATGCACCAGCTGAGAGAAGATCGAGACAGCACTAACAGAAAAGTGGGCCTGAAGGAATACAAGAAAAGAAGACGAGACAGAAGAAGATACCAGGTTAAAAGATAAATGAGATTATCAGGTGAGTGAAGAGAGAGCATTAGAAGATGAAAATGAAGATATTCAGTTTTTACAGATAAATCTGATGAACTAGAAGAGGACTGATTTTTGACATAGAAAATACTAGAAGATGAGTGAAAGAAGGTTTTGATAGATATTTGAAACTACAATAGAGACTGTTACATCATATCAAGATTTCAAGAACAAGACTAGGATGTCAAGATCATCCAGTTATAGAAGAAGCAAGCCAATGTAAAGTTTTTGAAAAAGACTGATAAATATACATAGATATTCTATTTTTGATTCCATATATGAAAAAGATGTGGAAGATATGAGATTTTTCTACCTATGCAGCGATATACTGACATGCTACAGATATTAAAGCAGATACAATAAAGACTTATGAGAAGTATCAGGAAGAAAGCCATACTACAGGAGAAGCCATACTACAGGCCTAATGTGAAGAATGAAGCCTAGATTGATGAAGACTTTTAAATACATGGAGGAGAAAAGAAGTTATGTACACCAAGAGACTGTAAGAGAAATCCATGGCTTAGGTAATCTACTGATGAAGTTCAAGAATTTCAAGCTTATACTCTATTCAGGAAGTGTGATACTGAGGACTAGAGTGGGGCCGAACCTCCGATTTTCGGTTCGCGAACCGGGTTTGCGAACTTCCGCGGAAGGTTCGGTTCGCGTAAACGTTCGCAAACCGCAATAGACTTCAATGGGGATGCGAACTTTGAAAAAAAAGAAAAAAAATTATGCTGGCCACAAAAGTGATGGAAAAGATGTTTCAAGGGGTCTAACACCTGGACCCCCAGGTGGAGGAGTGGGATACATGCCAAAAGTCCCCGGGAAAAATCTGGATTTGACGCAAAGCAGCGTTTTAAGGGCAGAAATCACACTGAATGCTAAATGACAGGCCTAAAGTGCTTTAAAACATCTTGCATGTGTATACATCAATCAGGTAGTGTAATTAAGGTACTGCTTCACACTGACACACCAAACTCACCGTGTAACGCACCGCAAACAGCTGTTTGTGTAGTGACGGCCGTGCTGGACTGGTGCGCACCATGGCGAGAGTGCAGGTTTTGGTGGCTTTACAGCCCATATGGTCGCCTGGCTGATGTAGCTGAATGACGAACAGTGACTACCCAGCTGATCAAATTTGGTCTGACCACAATGAGGCAACGACCTTATTATCGTGGGTGTGCCCCCCGAGACACTCAACTAGGCACCGGTCATTGCTTCATTGTGATACGCAAGCCCCTTCACCACGGCAAGGTAATGATCACGAAGGGGAATGGGTGCATGTACATGCCTTTTCTTTTGTTGTTGCAGCTGCCCGCAGTGCAGCCAGAAAAATTAGGCAGTCATGTACACGCACCAGAAAAATTATTACAGCAGCTGCTGCTAGCAGCGGCCTAAAAAATTCAGCAATCCGCCTGGAGTCCCGGACCCTGTTGGGGGTGGCGGAGAAGGTAGTCAAGCGGCCTGCAGGCAGACATGCTGTGTGGAGGGACTGGGAGCGACTTAGTCTTCTTGGGGCAGGCCAGGCAGCCAGTCACACAGCGTGCAGGCAGAGATGCTGTGTGTGTGGGGACTGACTTAGTCTTGGGGCGGGCAGCGGCCCTCCGGGATCCATGCCTCATTCATTTTGATAAAGGTGAGGTACTTAACAGTTTTGTGACTTAGGCGACTTCTCTTCTCAGTGACAATGCCTCCAGCTGCGCTGAAGGTCCTTTCTGACAGGACGCTTGCGGCAGGGCAGGAGAGAAGTTGGATGGCAAATTGGGACAGCTCTGGCCACAGGTCAAGCCTGCGCACCCAGTAGTTCAAGGGTTCCTCATCGCTGTTCACAGCAGTGTCTACATCCACACTTAAGGCCAGGTAGTCGGCTACCTGCCGTTCCAGGCGTTGGTGGAGGGTGGATCCGGAAGGGCTAGGGCGAGGCGTTGGACTAAAGAACGTCCGCATGTCCGACATCACCATGAGATCGCTGGAGCGTCCTGTCCTTGCCTCCGTGGACACGGGAGGAGGATTAGTGGCAGTGGTACCTTGCTGGCATTGTGCTGTCACATCACCCTTAAAGGCATTGTAAAGCATAGTTGACAGCTTGTTCTGTATGTGCTGCATCCTTTCCACCTTCAGGTGAGTTGGTAACAGGTCCGCCACTTTGTGCCTGTACCGAGGGTCTAGTAGTGTGGCCACCCAGTACAGCTCATTCCCCTTGAGGTTTTTTATACGGGGGTCCCTCAACAGGCAGGACAGCATAAAAGACGACATCTGCACAAAGTCGGATCCAGATGTACCATCCATCTCCTCTTGCTCTTCCTCAGTGATGTCACGTAAGTCAACCTCCTCCCCCCAGCCGCGAACAATACCACGGGAAGGTTGAGCAGCACAAGCCCCCTGCGACGCCTGCTGCGGTTGTTCTCCTGCCGCCGTCCCCTCCTCCTCCTCCTCCTCACCCAAAGAAACACCTTGCTCATCATCCTCTGAGTCTGACTTGTCTTCTGCACACGACTTCTCTTCTTCCTCCTCCCCCCTCTGTGCTGCCGCAGGTGTTGAGGAAACAGCTGGGTCTGATGAAAATTGGTCCCATGCCTGTTCCTGCCGTAACTGTTCCTGGTCACGCTCATTCTCAGCTTCATCCGCCACTCTACGCACAGCACGCTCCAAGAAGTAAGCGTAGGGAATCAAGTCGCTGATGGTGCCTTCACTGCGGCTCACCAGGTTGGTCACCTCCTCAAACGGCCACATGAGCCTGCATGCATTTCTCATCAGTGTCCAGTTGTCGGGCCAGAACATCCCCATCTTCCCAGACTGTTTCATTCTACTGTAGTTGTAGAGATACTAGGTGACAGCTTTCTTCTGTTCTAGCAGGCGGGAGAACATGAGCAGGGTCGAATTCCAGCAAGTCGGGCTATCGCAAATCAGGCGTCTCACCGGCAAGTTGTTTTTCCGCTGAATTTCCGCAAAGCGTGCCATGGCTGTGTAAGACCGCCTCAAATGCCCACAGAACTTCCTGGCCTGCTTCAGGACATCCGCTAAGCCAGGGTACTTTGACACAAATCTTTGAACAACTAGATTCATGACATGTGCCATGCAGGGTATGTGTGTCAGCCTCCCCATATGCAAAGCGGCAAGCAGATTGCTGCCGTTGTCGCACACCACGTTGCCTATCTCCAGGTGGTGCGGGGTCAGCCACTCATCCACCTGTTTCTTAAGAGCAGCCAGGAGAGCTGCTCCAGTGTGACTCTCCGCTTTGAGGCAAGACATGTCTAAGATGGCGTGACACCGTCGTACCTGGCATGCAGCATAGGCCCTGCGGAGCTGGGGCTGTGTAGCTGGAGAGGAGAACTGCCACTCAGGCAAGGAGGAGGAGGACAGCGAAGAGCATGTAGCAGGAGGAGAGGAGGTGGCAGGAGGCCTGCCTGCAAGCCGTGGAGGTGTCACAATTTGGTCCGCTGCGCCCTGCTTGCCATCGTTCACCAGGTTGACCCAATGGGCTGTGTACGTAATGTAGCGGCCCTGCCCGTGCTTGGCAGACCAGGCATCCGTGGTCAGGTGTACCCTTGACCCAACGCTCTTCGCAAGAGATGACACCACTTGCCTCTCAACTTCACGGTGCAGTTGGGGTATGGCCTTTCTAGAAAGATAAGTGCGGCCTGGCATCTTCCACTGCGGTGTCCCGATGGCCACAAATTTACGGAAGGCCTCAGAGTCCACCAGCCGGTATGGTAACAGCTGGCGAGCTAACAGTTCCGCCACGCCAGCTGTCAGACGCCGGGCAAGGGGGTGACTGGCCGAAATTGGCTTCTTCCGCTCAAACATTTCCTTCACGGACACCTGACTGCTGCTGTGGGCAGAGGAGCAGGAAGCGCTCAAGGGCAGAGTCGGAGTGGAGGAGGGTGCCTGTGAAGGTGCAAGGGAGAAAGCGGCAGAAGCAGATGATGCACCTGAAGGAGGAAGAGGAGAAGGAGGGTGACTTTTCTTTTGTGTGCTGCTGCTGCTTTTGCTCAGGTGGCCATCCCATTGCTGTTTGTGCCTTTTCTCCAGGTGCCTTCGTAAGGCACTTGTCCCTACGTGAGTGTTGGCCTTTCCACGGCTCAATTTTTGTTGGCAGAGCGAACAGATGGCTTTGGTCCGATCTGAGGCACACACATTAAAAAATTTCTACACCGCTGAGCCACCCTGGGATGTGGGCACTATGGGGACCTCAGCAGCTGATGCTGAAGGGCAAGTTGGCTGGCTGTACATAGGTGGCGATACATGGTGCCGGACACTGCCACCAGCTGTTTCTGACGAAGAGCTGCCCCAGCTTCTTTCAGCAACTTCTCTCCTCCTACTACTCTCTGACTCCCCCTCTGAACTGTCCCCCTCTTCATCTCCTCTATTGGGAACATACAGAGGATCCGTATCATCGTCATCATCGTAATCATCCTGCCCAGCTTCGCTTGCCTCAGAAAAATCCAAACATGCACCATCAGTAGGTCCTTCATCCTCCTTACACGTTACATCCATAGTGTTGCTGCGTAACTCAGACATATGAGCTGGTAAAAATTCATCTGGCTGTAACAACAATGGCTGTGCATCAGTGATTTCACCACTAAATAATTCTTGCGAAGTGTCAAATGCAGCGGAAGTGGTGCTAGTAGTAGCGCTGGTGGCTGAGCAAGATGAGGTGTTCTGTGTCGCTAAATACTCAACCACGTCCTGACAATCTTGGGAGGTGATGGGACGTGCCTTCTTCCGAGCACTGTACTGTGGGCCAGGTCCACACGAAATTACATTTACACGACCTCGCACAGACCTGCCGGGTGGCCTTCCTCTGGCTCTGGCACTACCTCTTCCTCTACCTGTTTTGTCCATATCGGGTATGCACGGAGTGGTATATCACACTGCGTGCACTGACGTAGGTAGGTGGGTTCACTTAACTGCACAGGTATGTGCACTGATGCGGTGGGTTCACTGAACAGAACAGGTATGCAGTGGCGGGTTCACTGAACAGAACAGGTATGCAGTGGCGGGTTAACTGAACAGAACAGGTATGCAGTGGTGGGTTCACAGAACAGGTATGCAGTGGCAGGTTCACAGAACAGGTATACAGTGGCGGGTTCACTGAACACAACAGGTATGCAGTGGCGGGTTCACAGAACAGGTATGCAGTGGCGGGTTCACTGAACACAACAGGTATACAGTGGCGGGTTCACTGAACACAACAGGTATGCAGTGGCGGGTTAACTGAACAGGTATACAGTGGCGGGTTCACTGAACACAACAGGTATGCAGTGGCGGGTTCACTGAACAGAACAGGTATGCAGTGGCGGGTTCACTGAACAGAACAGGTATGCAGTGGTGGGTTCACAGAACAGGTATGCAGTGGCAGGTTCACAGAACAGGTATACAGTGGCGGGTTCACTGAACACAACAGGTATGCAGTGGCGGGTTCACAGAACAGGTATGCAGTGGCGGGTTCACTGAACAGTACAGGTATGCAGTGGCGGGTTCACTGAACAGAACAGGTATACAGTGGCAGGTTCACTGAACAGAACAGGTATACAGTGGCGGGTTCACTGAACACAACAGGTATGCAGTGGCGGGTTAACTGAACAGGTATACAGTGGCGGGTTCACTGAACACAACAGGTATGCAGTGGCGGATTCACTGAACAGAACAGGTATGCAGTGGTGGGTTCACAGAACAGGTATGCAGTGGCAGGTTCACAGAACAGGTATACAGTGGCGGGTTCACTGAACAGAACAGGTATACAGTGGCAGGTTCACTGAACAGAACAGGTATACAGTGGCGGGTTCACTGAACACAACAGGTATGCAGTGGCGGGTTCACTGAACAGAACAGGTATGCAGTGGTGGGTTCACTGAACAGGAATACAATGGCGGGTTCACTGAACAGAACAGGTATGCAGTGGTGGGTTCACTGAACAGGAATACAATGGCGGGTTCACTGAACAGAACAGGTATGCAGTGGCGGGTTCACTGAACAGAACAGGTATGCAGTGGTGGGTTCACTGAACAGAACAGGTATGCAGTGGCGGGTTCACTGAACAGAACAGGTATGCAGTGGCGGGTTAACTGAACAGAACAGGTATGCAGTGGTGGGTTCACAGAACAGGTATGCAGTGGCAGGTTCACAGAACAGGTATACAGTGGCGGGTTCACTGAACACAACAGGTATGCAGTGGCGGGTTCACAGAACAGGTATGCAGTGGCGGGTTCACTGAACACAACAGGTATACAGTGGCGGGTTCACTGAACACAACAGGTATGCAGTGGCGGGTTAACTGAACAGGTATACAGTGGCGGGTTCACTGAACACAACAGGTATGCAGTGGCGGGTTCACTGAACAGAACAGGTATGCAGTGGCGGGTTCACTGAACAGAACAGGTATGCAGTGGTGGGTTCACAGAACAGGTATGCAGTGGCAGGTTCACAGAACAGGTATACAGTGGCGGGTTCACTGAACACAACAGGTATGCAGTGGCGGGTTCACAGAACAGGTATGCAGTGGCGGGTTCACTGAACAGTACAGGTATGCAGTGGCGGGTTCACTGAACAGAACAGGTATACAGTGGCAGGTTCACTGAACAGAACAGGTATACAGTGGCGGGTTCACTGAACACAACAGGTATGCAGTGGCGGGTTAACTGAACAGGTATACAGTGGCGGGTTCACTGAACACAACAGGTATGCAGTGGCGGATTCACTGAACAGAACAGGTATGCAGTGGTGGGTTCACAGAACAGGTATGCAGTGGCAGGTTCACAGAACAGGTATACAGTGGCGGGTTCACTGAACAGAACAGGTATACAGTGGCAGGTTCACTGAACAGAACAGGTATACAGTGGCGGGTTCACTGAACACAACAGGTATGCAGTGGCGGGTTCACTGAACAGAACAGGTATGCAGTGGTGGGTTCACTGAACAGGAATACAATGGCGGGTTCACTGAACAGAACAGGTATGCAGTGGTGGGTTCACTGAACAGGAATACAATGGCGGGTTCACTGAACAGAACAGGTATGCAGTGGCGGGTTCACTGAACAGAACAGGTATGCAGTGGTGGGTTCACTGAACAGAACAGGTATACAGTGGCAGGTTCACTGAACAGAACAGGTATACAGTGGCGGGTTCACTGAGCAGAACAGGTATGCAGTGGCGGGTTCACTGAACAGTACAGGTATGCAGTGGCAGGTTCACTGAACAGGTATGCAGTGGTGGGTTCACTGAACAGGTATGCAGTGGTGGGTTCACTGAACAGGTATGCAGTGGTGGGTTCACTGAACAGGTATGCAGTGGTGGGTTCACTGAACAGGTATGCAGTGGTGGGTTCACAGAACAGGTATGCAGTGGCAGGTTCACTGAACAGGTATGCAGTGGTGGGTTCACTGAACAGGTATGGAGTGGTGGGTTCACTGAACAGGTATGCAGTGGTGGGTTCACAGTACAGGTATACAGTGGTGGGTTCACAGAACAGGTATGCAGTGGCAGGTTCACTGAACAGGTATGCAGGTATCCAGTGGGCTCACTGAACAGAACAGGTATGGTGGGCTCACTGAACAGAACAGGTATGCAGCCAGGAACAAGCTAAGCCTAGCTAATCTTTCCCTATGAGAGACAGTCTGCAGCAGCTCGCCCTACTCTCACTAACGCAGGCACACGAGTGAGCTTAATGGCCGCCGCTGCCTGCCTTTTATTAGGGGGGGAGTGGCTCCAGGGGCTAGTGTAGCCTAATTGGCTACACTGGGCCTGCTGACTGTGATGTAGAGGGTCAAAGTTGACCCTCATGGTGCATTATGGGGCGAACCGAACTTCCGCAAAACTTCGCCTGCGGGACGCGAACGCGAACCACTGAAGTTCGCATGGAACCGTTCGCAGGCGAACCGTTCGGCCCAACTCTACTGAGGACAACAGTTTACTAAAGTGATGAGACAAGAGAAAATATTTTTGTAAATGGACAAGGATTTACTTACCGATGTCAAGCTATGATAAAAGCCATGACACACACGATGCCACAATTGAAGATATGAATGATATGCCATTAATGGATTCTACTACACAGCTTAAACGTGAAAATGTTTTATTTCAGAAGAAAATGAACACTTTTCAAAGAGAAGACATACCGGTATCTCAACATTTACAGAAAGTGGATAATACTACTTTGATTTTTAAAAGACAAATTAAGATGAACTTAAAGAGACTCTGTAACATCAAAAAGATCCCCTGGGGGGTACTCACCTCGGGTGGGGGAAGCCTCCGGATCCTAATGAGGCTTCCCACACCATCCTCTGTCCCACGGGGGTCTCGCTGCAGCCCTCTGAACAGCCGGCGACAGTCCCGACTGTAATTTCAATATTTACCTTTGCTGGCTCCAGCGGGGGCGCTGTGGCTGCTTTCGGCTCGGAACTAGACAGAAATACCCGATCTCCATCGGGTCCACTCTACTGCGCAGGCGCCGGAGACTTGCGCCTGCGCAGTAGAGCAGACCCGACGACGATCGGGTATTTCCGCCTACTTCTGAGCCGACAGCCACCAGAGCGCCTGCGCAGGAGCCGGGAAGGTAAATATTTACGTTTCCGCTGTATGGAGGGCTGCGGCGAGACCCCCGAGGGATGGAGGACGGCGTGGGAAGCCTCATTAGGATCCTGAGGCTTCCCCCACCCGAGGTGAGTACCCCCCAGGGGACAGTTTGATGTTACAGTTCCTCTTTAAGAAAAGACATAAGCAAGAAGAGAAGGAATCTGCTGTTATAATTTTGAGCACTAGAGCAAACTAGTAAGAATGCACCCAGCACCAAATAGTATCACAATATATTTTTCTTTTTGAACCACAAGTGGGAAGGTAGGTAGGAAGTTAGACAGTTAAGTTTTTTTTATGCTGAAAATTCACCAGAATGTTGCATATTACTTTTTTGTGTTTTACCTTTCTCTCCTCTTCCTTTTTATTTTTTCTCATAGGTGCTGAGACAATAACAATTATCCGCAAAAATACCGCTACAAAAGTGATTGCTGTACCTCAGGGGTCTCAAACTCAATTTACCTGGGGGCCGCAGGAGGTAAAGTCAGGATGAGGCTGGGCCGCATAAGGAATTTCACAATCGCGGAGCATCGCCCCCTCTGCCCGCCCCTCTCACTTTTCCTTCACAGAGAGGGGCGGGGAGAGGCGGCGATCCGTGCGGCGATTGACGTCGGGAGGGGCAGAGCTGAAGCTGAAAGCTCTGCCCCTTCCAGGAAATGCCGGCAGATTGCCCCCCGGGCGATTTGGGGGCTCTGCAGCCCTCGTTTAGCGGCGGGGATGCGGCAGATTACTTGGGAGCACTGAAGCGAACTATAAGGAAGCTTTTGCCGGCAAGGGCCACAAAATATTGTATCGAGGGCCGCAAATGGCCCGCGGGCCGCGAGTTTGAGACCCCTGCTGTACCTGATACATTTAATGATGACAAAGCTGAACTTCACAATCTACAAGGAAGACTTCAAAATAAATTGAACTTGATGTATCAACAGTATGCTCAGCATCTAAACAAGAGTGACTTCTGGATTTGCTCATGCAGTCTTTATCCTTGAAGATGATGCCCAGCCTAGCCATTCCAGTACTATCTGAAGAGTTGGAAACCAGAGTGCCTGGAGGAAACCTGCACAGACATGGGAGAACATATAAACTCCTTGTAGATGTTCAAACTACTACGCCACTGTGCTGCTCATATGAAGTTAAAGAAAATATTATTCAGAAACGTTCAAATATGCAATACATGAACTGTAAATGACAACTTAGAATTATGCTCCTTGTTGGACAATAAGAAGAGAAGTCCCAATACTCCAGAATAAAGAACAGTCTAACAATTGTTTGAATTCCAAGCGAGATGAAAATATCATAAATGATTATTATTATTTTTATTTAGTATTTATATAGCGCCAACATCTTACGCAGCGCTGTACAGTATATATATATATTGTCACTAACTGTCCCTCAAAGGAGCTCACAATCTAATCCCTACTATTATCATATATCTATGTATGTATTATGTAGTGTAAGTACTGTAGTCTAGGGCCAATTTAGGGGTGAGCCAATTAACTTATCTGTATGTTTTTGGGATGTGGGAGGAAACCTGAGTACCCGGAGGAAACCCACACAGACACGGGGAGAACATACAAACTCCTTGCAGATGGTGCCCTGGCTGGGATTTGAACCGGGGACCCAGCGCTGCAAGGCGAGAGCGCTAACCACTATGCCACCGTGCTGCCCATGCAAATGATGAAAAGATATGTTCAGCAAGGGACTATCGTAAAAATCTACACATAGCTCTGCATAGTGAATGACAACTGTACTAAATTGCAACCCGACTGATAAGCAGAACAATACAAAGATCTCTTTGAAAATACAACTTGGAGATAGCTGTTGTTACCTATTCTAAGTTTCAAAAAAGTATCCTGGGACAAATGAAATTCCCATATGACTGGTTCTAGCATACAATATTGTCTGCAGGTGGAAAAGGTAGATGCTCCATAATTAGAGGAACACCTGCTACATGACTTAAGGAGCAAGAATAGCTCAAATATTAATTAAATACCTAATCCGTATATATACAGTATATACTAGAGAAGTTATAGTCTTATAATTAATATTATTAATACTGCTTGTTATTTATGATGAGATAGTGACATCTGTCGGTGGAATTATAACATTTATTTGTTAATAAAGAGAGGTGTAATGAACAGTGGTATCCAGTGGCGTAGCTAAGGAGCTGTGGGCCCCGATGCAAGTTTTACATGGGGCCCCCCAAGCACTCTATACATAACAATTGATACGGCATGACAAAACCTGCCAATGTGTCAGTGTCAGAGGTGCAAGAAGAGGCTGGGAAACAGTTTGTTAGTGATTACTACTATTCACAGCATCTATAGAAATGATTATTATGAGCACAGGACCAATAGAGAGGTAATAATGTAGATGAAGGAGAGCCCTTCGGGGCCCCTCTGGCCGAAGGGCCCCGATGCGGTCGCTACCTCTGCACCCCCTATTGCTACGCCCCTGCACCTAGCTACTTATACAGGTGACATTTAGAAACCTAGCTACTTATAGTGGTTACATATACCCCTGACTACATATACTGGGCACATATACCCCTGGCTACTTATACAGGAGACATACAGTATATACACCTGGCTACATATACTGGGCACATATACCCCTGGCTACTTATACAGGGGACATATATACACCTGGCAACTTATACTGGGCACACATAAACACCTGGCTACCTATTCTGGGGACACCTACAGTGGTTTGCAAAAGTATTCGGTCCCCTTGAAGTTTTCCACATTTTGTCATATTACTGCCACAAACATGAATCAATTTTATTAGAAACCACGTGAAAAACCAATACAACGTGGTGTAAACATGAGAAGTGGAACGAAAATCATACATGATTCCAAACATTTTTTACAAATAAATAACTGCAAAGTGGGGTGTGCGTAATTATTCAGCCCCCTTTGGTCTGAGTGCAGTCAGTTGCCTATAGACATTGCCTAATGAGTGCTAATGACTAAATAGAGTGCACCTGTGTGTAATCTAATGTCAGTACAAATACAGCTGCTCTGTGACGGCCTCAGAGGTTGTCTAAGAGAATATTGGGAGCAACAACACCATGAAGTCCAAAGAACACACCAGACAGGTCAGGGATAAAGTTAATGAGACATTTAAAGCAGGCTTAGGCTACAAAAAGATTTCCAAAGCCTTGAACATCCCACGGAGCACTGATCAAGTGATCATTCAGAAATGGAAGGAGTATGGCACAACTGTAAACCTACCAAGACAAGGCTGTCCACCTAAACTCACAGGCCGAACAGGGAGAGCGCTGATCAGAAATGCAGTCAAAAGGCCCATGGTGACTCTGGACGAGCTGCAGAGATCTACAGCTCAGGTGGGGGAATCTGTCCATAGGACAACTATTAGTCGTGCACTGCACAAACTTGGCCTTTATGGAAGAGTGGCAAGAAGAAAGCCATTGTTAACAGAAAAGCATAAGAAGTCCCATTTGCAGTTTGCCACAAGCCATGTGGAGGACACAGCAAACATGTGGAAGAAGGTGCTCTGGTCAGATGAGACCAAAATGGAACTTTTTGGGCAAAATGCAAAAGGCTATGTGTGGCGGAAAACGAACACTGCACATCACTCTGAACACACCATCCCCACTGTCAAATATGGTGGTGGCAGTATCATGCTCTGGGGGTGCTTCTCTTCAGCAGGGACAGGGAAGCTGGTCAGAGTTGATGGGAAGATGGATGGAGCCAAATACAGGGCAATCTTGGAATAAAACCTTTTGTAGACTGCAAAAGGCTTGAGACTGGGGCGGAGGTTCACCTTCCAGCAGGACAACGACCCTAAACATAAAGCCAGGGCAACAATGGAATGGTTTAAAACAAAACATATCCATGTGTTAGAATGGCCTACTCAAAGTCCACATCTAAATCCAATCGAGAATCTATGGCAAGATCTGAAAACTGCTGTTCACAAACGCTGTCCATCTTATCTGACTGAGCTGGAGCTGTTTTGCAAAGAAGAATGTGCAAGGATTTCAGTCTTAAATGTGCAAAGCTGGTAGAGACATACCCTAAAAGACTGGCAGCTGTAATTGCAGCAAAAGGTGGTTCTACAAAGTATTGACTCAGGGGCTGAATAATTACGCACACCCCACTTTGCAGTTTTTTTTTTGTTTTTTTTTAAATGTTTGGAATCATGCATGATTTTCGTTCCACTTCTCACGTGTACACCACTTTGTATTGGTCTTTCACATGGAATTCCAATAAAATTGATTCATGTTTGTGGCAGTAATATGACAAAATGTGGAAAACTTCAGGGGGGCCGAATACTTTTGCAAAGCACTGTATAGGCCTGGTTACTTCCACTGGGGACTCCTATAGACCTGGTTACCTATACTGGGGGCACCTATGTTTGGGGAACAGCTGCCAGATTATATGTATGTTGGGGGAACCACTGCTGCCAGATTGTGTCTATTTTGGGGGATCCATTGCCAAATTATCTGTATTTTGGAGGAACCTCTGCCAAATTACATGTATTTTTGGTGAAATGCTGTCAGATTACATATATTTGGGGAGGGGGGGGGGCACTATGGCAGAGCTCGAACTTCCCTGGCAGACCTTTTACACCACTGCTAAGATCATGTATATTTGGCCCCACCCATTACCACACCCACATTCTGTTGCATGGCCACGCCCCTGTCCCTCCTTACAGGGCGCATTAACAGTCTTTGTCCCCGGGCGCTGAAAGCCCTAGCTACATCTCTGTTGTTGAATATAATGTATATTCAATTGTTTTAGCAGCACATGGGGTGAAATATCACCTGGTGCACTGGGTAATTTGAGCCCACACAGGAAAATTAACCTGTGTTCAATTTATCAACTCAGTGAAAGTGCAATCCTAAAATGGCCCGTGCATATTGCATATTAATATACACATAAGAGAGCAAACAAACAAGAGGTGAAACAATTGCAAATGACCACAAACAGTAAATAATGAAATAACCTGTAATAATAAAATGCCAATCAAACTACTGTTAGCATCCTATGATGCAGGGAAATGGTACTGGGAGTGGAAGGAGAGACATACCATACCCGTTAGCTGGACTGAATTGAGGGCAGCATAGCGAATTGAGAGATGGGGAGATCCCGGCAGACTGGTCCACCGATGTCGCTGCAGTCACACCACTTTGTCAAGAAGGGGAAGATAATATTATGCAATATATGCACAGGCACTTTCATGATTACACTTTCACCAAGTTGATATATTAAATTTGGGTTCATTTCCCTGTGTGTGCTCAAATTAATAAGCGCACCAGATTATATTTTAGCCCATGTGCTGCTAAAACTATTGATTTTAAATGATATTCAACATGGTATATGATGATTGTGATCACAAGACCGGTGATGTGAATGTCTATCTTTTTAATGATTTTATTATGTTTAATTAAATTTTTATACTTTATACATAGTGTGGTGCTTGTGTAGGACTGAACCCGCAGAGTTTCACCGCAAGCAAGTTGTGTGGGGAAACTGCCATCCTCTATAATAAAACCCATGTCCCTGCGTGTGCCTGTCTCTGTGTAGTTGGGTCTGTGCTTTTTGCTACTGCGCATGTGCACAGCATTGCCCCTGACAGCCGTTGAGACCGGACGGGGCCAGTGAGCCGGGCAGGCATGTGCGCGGGTGGGCAGATTAGCGTGTGCATGAGCGGCAGGTGCGCACACATGCACACTGTTGAAAGATAGAGCCCGTTTTAAAACCAGCTTGGGTCTACTAGTAGGGGGATAATAGCCTTAGCGATTCGGATGACATTGCAGAATTTTTTCATGCGGGAGGCAGTGAATCCCATAGCTGTGCATGGCACAGCTTCTAGGATTCATCTGCGTATTCACAGACCAGGAAGTGCTGCCACGTGTCTCGCAGCCATGCGCGATGGCTAGTGGAAATGGGCCCTTAGTGTAATCTGATCTTTGTTGGAAACAATGGTGTGGAATTTTTTTAGTTGTACACAATCTGCAAACAGTGGGTCCCAAATGTTTAACAATAGTTTTCATAGCATTTCCCCCTTGGTGGTCCTCAGAAATCGAATTTGTTCAACCTATGACACTTCCACAAGCCCATTTGTTAAAATCACATTTGAAAGTAAAGACATTATTTTTTTAACCTGTCATACTATTTGTGTAAGTCTTAGTCTTCAGCTGATTATTCTCCACAAAGATCTCTAAGTCTAAGAAGTGGATGGAGGTCTCACTCACCTCTGCTGTGAATTTTAGTCCCAGCTGATTGTGTCCAATTTCACTCAGAAACATATCTAATGAAGTGCGGTCACCTCTCCATATAAATATGATGTCATCTATAAACCTCCTCCAAAGGACCAGGTTTGCGCCCGGGCCTTCCGGTCCATATATACATTTAGACTCCCAGTTGGCCATAAATAGATTTGCGTACCCCGGCGCAAACCTGGTCCCCATAGCTGTTCCGCTGATTTGTAGGTAGTGGTCACCATCATAGTCAAATGAGTTGTGAGTGAGGACAAACCGAATGGCATCTAGTAGGAATTTCTTCTGTTCCTCTACTAGAGATGTATCTTGCCCCAGGAAATTTTCCACTGCTCTTAGTCCTTCCTCATGTTCTATGATAGTGTACAGTGAGGTGACATCTTATATTATCCAACTACTACTCTCAGAGTTGTTCATACCTATATACACTCCATTTATAACACAACTGTATGCAATATATGGATTTGAATTACATGCTATGCGATTTTATATATTTTTTGTACCTTTGAATAGGGATTTTTTTGATTGAATATTAATCCTAAACACATACAGGGTACGTGTATGCAATATATGCACTCTAGCTATATGCTGTGAGACTTTTTACAGATTTTAAATTCTGTATTTTTAACATTTGACCTTGTGCTTTGAAATCTATCCTGAATATATACAGACCATAACAATCTATTAAAGCTTATATTATCCAACTACTACTCTCAGCGCTGTTCATACCTATATAGACTCCATTTATAACACAACCAGAGGTGGTTGGGAACCCCTGGCCAGTGAACAGCAGCGGGTGAAAAGAACCACACTATCCCCATCTGTACTCCCATACCACCTAAGCGCCTCTCCACCTTTTTAAAACAATTTTCTTTGAAATTAAATTATTTGAGGATTTTATGCTTTTGCCACCTTTGGTTCCTAATGTGCTCTTTATCTATGCACTTGTCAAGCATACCTACTATCGAAGTAAGTATAGTTTCGAGAGGAAATAAATATGAAATGAACAAGCATTTGCTATGGATTTTGGCTGTGGAAACTTTCATCTCAAATAACTGTATTATTCTCAGCAGATGGTCAGAGGAGTGATAACATCTTAAATATGATTGACCAGGCACATGCAGAAGGGGGGGGGGGGAGATCTCTGGGTGCCCAAGTACCCCCTATTTTTAATTTTCAATAAAAAGGCCCCATTAGCTGCCAAGGAAGCCCTGCCCCGGCACAATAATCCTGCCCATTGCACATGGTAAGCCCCACCCACCACATGCAGGAAGCTCCTCCCCCACTTGGGACTTTTTGGAGTTAGGAGGCCCGTACAGGAAACCTAGTGTGGCCATCACCGCAGCTGTTTAGGAGCAGGTAAGATGGTGTCTTCCAGACAGCAGTGAACTCTCCCTTCCCAGTATCCATAGTGACCTCTCCCTCAACCTTGTACCCACAGTGACCTCTCCCGCCACTAAGGACCCACACTGACCTCTCCCTCCCCAGCATTAGCAGTGATCCTGCCTCCCCCAGCACCCTCACTGACCTTTCCCTCCCCCAGCACACACATTTACCTTTCTCTCCCTAAGTGGCAACCCTCTTGTCCCCAGCAGCACCCACAGTGACCTCCTCAGCACATAAACTGACCTCTCCCTCCCCCAGTGACTTCTCCTTCCTAGAGCACCCACACTGACCTCTACTTCCCCCAGCATCCACTGAGACCTTTCCTTCCCCTAGAAGCACCCACAGTGACATTCCGTTCTCCCAGCACCCACACTGACCTTTAGCTCCCCCAGCACCCACAGTGACCGCTTCCTTCCATAGCAGCACTTCTCCCACCCCCAGCAGCACCCACAGTGACCTCCCACCCACCTCAATAGCACCTACAGAGCACCCAAACTCCATACCCCCATAGCTGGCACCCAGTACTCACACCCACATGACACCAAGTACCTGCACCCAGCCCCAACATGGCACCCAGTACTCACACCTGAACACAACCTGCCACATGGCACCCACTATCTGCACCTAGCACCCAGATAACCAGAACCTACACCCAAAGTACCCAGATTTAAAACCTACATGACACCCAATGCCCACCCATAACCAGCACCCAGTACAGGCATGGCACCAAATATATACACCCATGTAACACCCAGTACCTGCAATCAACACCCACATGACACTTGATACCCACCCATAGCCAGAAACTGCATGACACCCTGAACCCACATGGCACCCAGCATCTGCATTCAGCACCCACATGACAACCAATAACCCCCCAGGCAGCACCCATCACCCACATAGCACCCTATACTGAATCATGGCCCACACCCAGTACCCAACCATGTTCTGTACCCAGTACTCTCCCATGGCACACATCCTAGTCATTATATTAATCTAGTACCCTTACATGGACTGCACCCACAAACTACCCAGTACCCACCCATCATCCCAACCCATGACACCCAGTACTCTACCATGGCACACATCTAGAACTCACATGGCACTCATGACTAACTCATGTCCTGCCCACTGCACCTACATGCACCCAGTACCCACCCTTGGCCAGTACCCAGCACTCACATGGCATCCACTACTGTTTAGCACCATCTACTACTCATTCAGCATCCAATACTGGTTAGCACCTACAGCAAATGAACACCCAATATGAATTAGCACAAGCTGGACCTTTGCATCTTACCACCCAATGCATCTCGTAACCCACTGCACCTTGGCACTGCAATTTTGCACCTACTGATGCTTAACAACCACTGCATATTGGTAGCCACTTATACTTTGCTTTTTTGAAAAGAAGCATGAGTGCTGATCAAGAGGGATAGAGATCCCAGTCATGATAGGCGACTCTGTGCCTACATCAGGCTCCACTGTGCCCACTCTAATAGTGGGAACCTATCACTGCTGATTTGAGGGTGGTGGAACAAAAAGACTTGTATGGGGTAAGACACAAAATCTACCTGATACTGCTATTAAAAAAAATAAAAAATAAATAAAAAAGGAAGGAGAACACTGAAAATAGCATAGTTTTATTCAATAGTACCATATACATCATTACTCTTTACTAAATAAAGATTTTGTCAGACTTAATTTGAGACTAATGCTCTTAACACCTTCTATAGGAGTATAAAGCTATTCTCTTGATAAGAAATGCTTTCCAATCTCAGAAAGTTTAGAAGATATGCAACATTATATAGAGCTGCTTATTATAATACTGAAATAACACAATCCTTACTGTAAGCACTTACCTATCAAGCAAGGTCAACAGGGTAAGTCTATCATGCCAAACTTTAATCCATCTACCTGGAAAAATGTAGAACTTATGGAACTGATTATTTGGACATCCATTCTCTGAGGAGACATACACACTTTCCATGCCAGGATTCATGGCCTAGAAAATAAATAATCCAATTAGCAGCAGACTAATACAAAGTCAGTAAAGTGAAAGACCTGTACAATAAAAAAAATCTTTTTATTCAGTGCTTCTGGAATTTTGGATGCAGAAGCACCATGTCTTCCATGTTACACAGTTACAAAGCACCCAGCAAGCTCATGGTGAACCAGAACTCCTAGGCATGTGTAAGGGGCTACAATGGACCAAAATTCCTCTTACTAAAATGCTATGGAAAATAAAAGTGTACCTTCTTAAAGAGAATCTGTACTGTCCGTATTAGGGTTTACAAAAAAAAACATAGCCGCTAACCAGGAAGTGATGTGTGTATGTATGTATGTGTGCGTGTGTGTGCGTGTGCGTGTGCGTATGTGTATATGTATGTATGTATGCATGCATGCATGCATGTATGATAGATAGATAGATAGATAGATAGATAGATAGATAGATAGATAGCTCTCTGATCATAACTTACTAAACTTCTCTCTTTCCCCCTCTCTTCCTATCACGCTGCCTCAAGCACGCTCACACATACGCAGGAACTACCGCAACATAGACATGCAATCTGTCTCTGATGCCTTGGCACCTCTCCTCACACAACCATTCACTGACCCTGACTCAGCAGCTGCACACTACCACAGCTCAATCACGCAAGTCATGGATGCAATCGCACCCCTCACCAATGTCCGCCCACACCGTGTCAGTTGCCAACCCTGGCTGACCAAAGCTACTAAACAGCTAAAGGGGTGCTCTAGGGTAGCTGAACGGCGTTGGAGAAAAACTAATACTAATGAGGATTTCATTTCTTACAAAAAAGCGTTGAACAAGTTTAAAACCGCTCTCTCTTCTGCAAAACAATCATACTTTTTCTCCCTCATATCCTCCCACTTGCACTATCCAAAGCACCTGTTCAGTACTTTCAACTCCCTTCTCCATCCACCCCCTCCCCCTCCTTCATGCTTATCGGCTGAAGAATTTGCAACATACTTTACAGATAAAATTGCAAAAATCCGTAGTGTGTTTTCCATGCAGACATCAAACTCCATCTCCACGCCTCTTGTTGACTGCTCTCTTTCCAGTTTCTCTCCACTCTCCGAACATTCGCTCTCCTCTCTTATCTCCAAATCCCATCTAACCTCCTGCTCTTTGGATCCTATCCCATCACATCTCATTCCACAGCTATCCACATCCCTCATCCCTGCCCTAACATCGCTGTTTAACCTATCCCTCTCCACTGGAATTTTTCCATCCTCATTCAAGAAGGCTGTTGTAACTAGAGTTGGGCCGAACCTCCGATTTTAGGTTCGCGAACCGGGTTCGCGAACTTCCGCGGAAGGTTCGGTTCGCATTAAAGTTCGCGAACCGCAATAGACTTCAATGGGGATGCGAACTTTGAAAAAAAAAAATAATTATGCTGGCCACAAAAGTGATGGAAAAGATGTTTCAAGGGGTCTAACACCTGGAGGGGGGCATGGCGGAGTGGGATATACGCCAAAAGTCCCGGGGAAAAATCTGGATTTGACGCAAAGCAGCGTTTTAAGGACAGAAATCATATTGAATGCTAAATGACAGGCCTAAAGTGCTTTAAAACATCTTGCATGTGTATACATCAATCAGGTAGTGTAATTAGGGTACTGCTTCACACTGACACACCAAACTGTTCACTGAACAGAACAGGTATGCAGTGGCGGGTTCACTAAACAGGTATACAGTGGCGGGTCCACTGAACAGAACAGGTATGCAGTGGCGGGTCCACTGAACAGAACAGGTATGCAGTGGTGGGTTCACAGAACAGGTATGCAGTGGTGGGTTCACAGAACAGGTATGCAGTGGCAGGATCACTGAACAGGTATGCAGTGGTGGGTGGGTTCACAGAACAGGTATGCAGTGGCAGGATCACTGAACAGGTATGCAGTGGTGGGTGGGTTCACAGAACAGGTATGCAGTGGCAGGATCACTGAACAGGTATGCAGTGGTGGGTGGGTTCACAGAACAGGTATGCAGTGGTGGGTTCACAGAACAGGTATGCAGTGGTGGGTTCACAGAACAGGTATGCAGTGGCAGGATCACTGAACAGGTATGCAGTGGTGGGTGGGTTCACAGAACAGGTATGCAGTGGCAGGATCACTGAACAGGTATGCAGCCAGGAAAAGCTAAGCCTAACTAATCTTTCCCTATGAGAGACAGACAGCAGCTCGCCCTACTCTCTCTAATGCAGGCACACGAGTGGCCGTAATGGCCGCCGCTGCCTGCCTTATATAAGGGGGGTGGGGCTCCAGGGGCTAGTGTAGCCTAATTGGCTACACTGGGCCTGCTGACTGTGATGTAGAGGGTCAAAGTTGACCCTCATAGTGCATTGTGGGGCGAACCGAACTTCCGGAAACATTTGCCTGCGGGAGGCGAACGCGAACCACCAAAGTTCGCCGGGAACCGTTCGCCGGCGAACCGTTCGGCCCATCTCTAGTTGTAACACCACTACTTAAAAAACCATCTCTAGACCCCACCGAACTTGCTAACTACCGCCCAGTGTCAATTCTCCTATTTGCATCTACATTACTTGAACGCCACATTCATGCTGAATTAAGTCCGTATTTATCTGCAAATTCCTTGCTTGATCAGTTCCAGTCTGGCTTCCGGCCAAACCACTCCACAGAAACAGCCCTAACCAAAGTAGCTAATGATCTCCTCACAACTAAATCCAAAGGCTATTATTCCATACTCATCCTTCTAGATCTGTCATCAGCATTCGACACCTTGCTCTCTCCTGGATATCTTCCTACCTCTCTGGAAGGTCTTTCACTGTTTCTTATTCAGATCAGGCCTCCTCTTCACATCCTCTGTCTGTAGGGGTACCTCAAGGCTCTGTCCCCGGTCCCCTCCTCTTCTCCATCTACATGCATGGTCTTGGTAACTTAATCAACTCATTTGGTTTTCAATACAACCTATATGCAGATGATACACAACTGTTCCTCTCGGCCCCAGACCTTAACTCCCTCCTCACATGGGTTCCCGACTGCCTGTCCGCTATATCCTTTCATGTCCTCTCGCTTCTTAAAACTTAAAGTGATCCTTAAGTCAAGTATAAAAAAATTAGATTTACTCACCTGGGGCTTCCCTCAGCCCCCTGCAGCAATCAGTGCCCTTGCAGCCCCGCTCTGACGCTCCAGGACCCGCCGGCAAACACTTCCGGTTTGGCCGCCACCGGCCGACAGGCATGGGAACGAGAGTGATTCTTCGCGTTCCCAGCCTGTATATCGCCCCTATGCTGCTATTGCGGCCTCCTGGCTTCCTCTTTGGCCCACTCATCTTTGCAGAATTGTTGTAATTCAGCTTTATTTGAGGGTTTTCTAGCATGAACCGCCTTTTTAAGGTCATGCCACAACATCTCAATAGGATTCAGGTCAGGACTTTGACTAGGCCACTCCAAAGTCTTCATTTTGTCTTTCTTCAGCCATTCAGAGGTGGATTTGCTGGTGTGTTTTGGGTCATTGCCCTGCTGCAGCACCCAAGATCGCTTCAGCTTGAGTTGACAAACAGATGGCCGGACATTCTCCTTCAGGATTTTTTGGTAGACAGTAGAATTTATGGTTCCATCTATCACAGCAAGCCTTCCAGGTCCTGAAGCAGCAAAACAACCCCAGACCATCACACTACCACCACCATATTTTACTGTTGGTATGATGTTATTTTGCTGAAATGCTGTGTTACTTCTACGCCAGATGTAACGGGACACGCACCCTCCAAAAAGTTCAACTTTTGCCTCGTCGGTCCACAAGGTATTTTCCCAAAAGTCTTGGCAATCATTGAGATGTTTTTTTAGCAAAATTGAGACCAGCCTTAATGTTCTTTTTTCTTAAAAGTGGTTTGCGCCTTGGATATCTGCCATACAGGCCGTTTTTGCCCAGTCTCTTTCTTATGGTGGAGTCGTGAACACTGACCTTAATTGAGGTAAGTGAGGCCTGCAGTTCTTTAGGTGTTGTCCTGGGGTCTTTTGTGGCCTCTCGGATGAGTTTTCTCTGCGCTCTTGGGGTAATTTTGGTCGGCGGGCCACTCCTGGGAAGGTTCATCACTGTTCCATGTTTTTGCCATTTGTGGATAATGGCTCTCACTGTGGTTCGCTGGAGTCCCAAAGCTTTAGAAATGGTTTTATAACCTTTACCAGACTGATAGATCTCAATTACAGTACTTTTGTTCTCATTTGTTCCTGAATTTCTTTGGATCTTGGCATGATGTCTAGCTTTTGATGTGCTTTTGGTCTACTTCTCTGTGTCAGATAGCTCCTATTTAGGTGATTTCTTGATTGAAACAGGTGTGGCAGTAATCAGGCCTGGGGGTGACTACAGAAATTGAACTCAGGTGTGATAAACCACAGTTAAGTTATTTTTAAACAAGGGGGGCAATCACTTTTTTCACAGTGGGCCATGTAGATTTGGAGTTTTTTTTCTCACTAAATAATAAAAAAACATCATTTAAAACTGCATTTTGTGTTCAATTATGTTATCTTTGACTAATAGTTAACAGTTTTTGATGAGCAGAAACATTTAAGTGTGACAAACATGCAAAAAAAATAAGAAATCAGGAAGGGGGCAAATAGTTTTTCACACCACTGTATATATATATATATATATATATATATATATATATATATATATATATATATATATATATATATATATATATATATATATATATATATATATTCCAACAAATAAATGGAGATTCCTTCTCGTAGCCAGTTCTTGGAGGTAATTTCTTATTAGTGGGAGGTGGGTCTTCCTTTCCTCAATTTTTGTATTTCCTTAGTCAACTGATGAACGGCCCCAGTCAGTATCTCTTCTAAGTTCTTTTGGCTCTCGAACTGGTAAAGTAGATACCTGCACATTTCTCTGGAATTAAATAGTCTGCATGGCCTTTTGTATTTCCTTAGTCAACTGATGAACGGCCCCAGTCAGTATCTCTTCTAAGTTCTTTTGGCTCTCGAACTGGTAAAGTAGGTACCTGCACATTTCTCTGGAATTAAATAGTCTGCATGGCTTCTTCCTCTTGCTGATATTTCACTGCAAAAGTAAGTCATTTGTGGAATCCAAGTTTCCGATCACTCTCCAACTGCATCTTAAGATGTTGCCTAATAGTTTCACTCCATAATCCAAGCAAAAATTGGTGTACTAACCAGGCCTCTGCATCCACATTTGAAATTTCATCATCTTCCGTCTCCTTTTGGGTCAAGGCATTCATCAAATCCTTCAAGGCGTTAGAGAACTGTGGAGTCGTCTCCTCCCTTCTCTGTGTATGATCTATGAACCTTTTACGCATTACATGTAAATCTGCAGGATCTCCATAGATTTCCTCTAATATTTCAATAATAGCTTCCAAAGAAGCAGGTTCAGGAAGATCAGTGGTCACGATTGTTTTTCGTCCATCCCCTTCTAAAGCTAAGATTGTTATTTCTCTTTGGATGTCAATAGGCACTTTATAGGCCTTAATAGCACTACGGATCTGTCAAATATCTTAGCGATATCTGCTTTAAATGATTATTAACTGCTTTCAATGGCAAGCCTAGAAAGACGTCATAATCAACATTAGTCAGTAGTGGGTGCATAGCTCACTATAAACAGAATATTTATAGGTTTACCTCTGGAAAAAATACGCACCACTCAGCTGCTGAATTTTATAAAATTATATGGATATAAAAAAAATAGATAAAGCATATATACAGGACTATACATCTCTCCAGTTGTTGTCCATCATCCAAAATACATTTTCAAAGTTCCTTTAGTGAAACAAGTCCATATCAATATAGCAAGTCTTCTGCTGTAGATTTTATCCTTCATCGATAATTGTTGTCTCGAGATTGTACAGTGTATGGTACACACAAATATAGCTTTATCCTTAAAAAATGATATATATAGTTCTATTCTTTTATAAAGAACTTAAAGTAGATATATCTTAATCAATCAATCAATCAAAGCTAGGTAGTTGTCCCTAAGCTTGCAATTGCATTTAAATAGTAATGCTTACTGATTGTATATGAAGTATAGCATAAAAGTTATCTAATAAACTTAATAAACTGCTGAAGTTTGAAATAACAAGTCTTTAACGTTTATATAAGCTATTGTCAATAAATTCACCAAGAATAATGCATATTACCTCTCTTGCATTCTAGAATCACAGTGGAAGGCAGTCTCGTAGTCCTCAATTGATCTCATTAGAGTTTCAGGCTTGATGATTAAATATGCTAGCCTGCCAGGCCTTTTTATTGTAATTTTTCTAAAATGGCGTCTGTTAGGGGATGAACGGTGATGTACAAAAACTTAACTTATTTTTAGCTGGTACATTCTGACATTTTGTGACATTTTGAAGTGTTGGGTTATCTGAGCAGGTGCGTACATATATGACGCTACTTGGCTTATTAACGTAAGTAATCTACGCCTTTTCTAATCAGAATTCTCTCAATAATATTTTAATTAGAACTTATGATACAATTGTTGACACAAAGGGTGTTCTCCTGAATCTGATGGATGCCAAGATATGTGCATGTTCTTAACTTATTCTTAGAAACTTGGCATATTCTTTGATACATCATTAATTAACAGGGATTTCCTGAATGCCCCCTGTGGTCACAGGTTGTACTGTCTTGTTCACCTAGCTTGTTGTTTTGGCCTAGTATTCATAACAAACAATCATCTGCTTTAATACATGCTCAAATATATAGAAAACAAACTTATTTACCTTATTATATAAGTCTATCATTGATCAACTCAAATAAATCTATGATCACTTAATTATTTATATTCAGGATTAATATCAGCAGGCCTAGCTTCTGCAGTGTGTGTGTGTGTGTGTGTGTGTGTGTGTGTGTGTGTGTGTGTGTGTGTGTTCGGCCTTGCATAAGCAAATTACATTGCAAAAAAAACTGAATATAGTCAGAAGATTTCTCCAGTGCTATCTTAATATAAACATAACCTTGTACAGGGAACAAAACAGCTTACTGCAGAAAGGGTCATTAAAAGTTATTCTAACCAACAATCTAATTGATCAAAAAAGAACTCTGCTTATAATTATAAAGTCATGAAATTAACTCAAATAATCTGCAAAACATTTTAACACATATATAATCATCTTAAAGCAAGATGGAGATTATTTCTCTGCATTAATACAATTTTCTGACACCCCCGGATGCAGAGGGATGATAGAATCTTGCTTGTCTTGTTAGTAGTTAACACTTAGTATAAAGTCTATAAGCAAAATTAAAAGTTATGTAATCTTCCTTTCCTGCAAATCGTAGTAAGACTAATTTCTTCTCCAATAGACATATTTTGCTGGTCCAGATTTGGCTATAGTCTTTGTATATGACATAGGTATGCATTCACCGTTGAGTTTGAAGTTTCTATTACAGTGGTAATGGGGTGGTGTAGACAGACAACCTGCGACCTGGACCCTGGACCAACTAAACATATGCTGAAATGACCTGACCTGCTTGGTCCAGCATTTCACAAAATAGTAAAATGCTCTCTGCAAGCAGGGAGGTTTCCTACCTCTCTAAAAGAAGGAATCATCAAGCCTCTTAAAAAACCTTCCATGGATCAAGATGCTATGAGCAGCTACAGATCTGTCTCCAACCTCCCCTTCTTAGGTAAAGTTATTGAAAAGGCTGTCTATCTGCAACTTGAAACCAGGCTGTCAGTAAACAACATCCTGGACCCTCTACAATCTGGCTTTAAGAAACACCACAGCTGGGAAACAGCCCTCATCCAAGTCTGCAACGATCTGCTCATGGCCAGGGACAGAGGGGAATGCTCCATCCTAATCCTGTTGGATCTCTCAGCGGCTTTTGATACAGTTGAACATGAAATCCTGCTTAACAGACTGCAGGAGTACTGTGGCATCAGTGGATCAGTCCTCCAGTGGTTCAGATCATTCCTGACTGACAGAACACAGAGAGTATCCCTAGGTCCTATAATGTCCAAACCTGCACCTCTACAATCGGAGTGCCACAAGGATCAATCCTATCCCCTCTGCTGTTTGCAATCTACATGTTGCCACTCGGTACACTTATCCTACGTCATGGCCTGACGTACCACTGCTACGCCGATGACACACAGCTATACCTGTCCTTCAAACCTGGTGGAACAGACCCTACCCCAAAAATAAACTCTTGCTTAGCTGAGCTACAGGCATGGATGGATGATAACTGGTTGAAACTGAATGCTGACAAAACTGAGGTCCTGTTTGTCCAAAGCCAGCATTCGCCACCAAAACAGCTCTACCCTAAAGCAACACCAATCAGGATTGGGAATTCAGACATAAACAGCTCCAACCTTGTGCGCAGCCTTGGCGTACTAATCGATGGGGAATTGAGTTTCAGAAACCAAATTTCATCTGTAGTTAAATCTTACTTCTTTCATCTGAAGAACATTGCAAAGTTTAAACATCTGATTCCCCCAGAGGATCTTCCAACCCTAGTCCACGCCTTCATCACATCACGGCTGGACTACTGCAATGCCCTTTATGCTGGCCTCCCCAAAAAGGACCTGCGTCGCCTACAATTAGTGCAGAATGCTGCTGCCAGATTGCTAACAAACCAGCCTCGCCACTGTCACATTACACCGATCCTTCGCTCACTGCACTGGCTACCAGTAGAATGGAGAATACTCTTCAAGATTTGACTGCTGACATTCAAATCCCTGCACAATCTGGGCCCTGGATACATGAAGGACCTGCTGAAGCTGCACCACACCTCTCACAACCTCAGATCAGCAAGTTCTATAAACTTGGTCACTCCCAGAGTGCACATCAAAAAATCTGGAGATAGAGCCTTCTGTCATGTTGCCCCTACTCTTTGGAACTCCCTGCCATACCCAGTAAAGACAGCACCATTCCTGGAGCTATTCAAATCCAGACTGAAAAGCCACCTGTTTAGCCTAGCATTTCCAGACTTATAAAATTCTTCCTCTGTACCACGATGGTCGGAGCCATACTTATGCGCTTTGAGTCCCATGGGAGAAAAGCGCTTTACAAATGTTATTTGTTGTTGTAGTTGTTGTGTAGATATGTAGGGAAGTTCTAGGCAGTATGTTTCCCATTTCAAGTCATGTGGTTATACTTAAAGTTCAAAATGTGTTGACAGGAATTACACAGTTCATGTGGCCCCAAAGTTTTTTGTGGCACAATGCAATCAAAGTTTTGTTGTTAGCTTACAAGTCAATTGGTTCGTTAGTATTTTGTATTAATACTGTTAATTACACCTTTCTTATACCACAAGGTTTTTCACAAATGGTATGTAGTAGTACAAAGTGTGTGTAGTTCACCAGCTGGATCTATGTAGTGATGTTGTAGTGAAGTCATCTTTCCATTTAATGTTGATATCATATTAAAAGTTTACACATTGAAAAGTTCTTGGCAATGCAAATTGCAACGTATCCAGTTGTAGTAAGTCGTTTTCAAATGTTCTCCATGAACCACATTTACTAACATCACATTGTTGAAGGTGCTTCTCCACTTCATGTTTCATCTTTCCAGTATTATAGAGTAAGTCTTTCTCTTGAATCGATCAGTATCTTTACCACAGATTTTAAAGTCTTTTGAAAGTAATGATGTAGTCTGTGAGCATCTTTGTAAGTGAATTTTGGTATGTTATATGGATGCGTTTTCTCCAATGATGTAAATAATGGGATAGTTTAGTATCAATTACTTTGATAAGAACAGAGTCACTTTTCATAAACAATTTCTTCAACTAGCTAGCAAGGTCATCTCTTTCTGATAAGTCTGCTGGTACATTTGTCTGAATGTCGCTCAAAATATTTTCCTTCTTCTGACTAAAGTAATAATCCTCTGCCTTCAATCTACTCTGTTGCATTGGAAGCAGTTGTCATTTTATTGATACAACAAAAAAACACAACGAATGCCTATATATATGGTGATTGCAATCATGAAAATGCAAAGAATTGTATTTAGCAGGTTTCCAATCCATCCGGAAAACCAATTAACTGGGTTGAGAAACTCCAACGATATTATCTTTGAATTTTTCTTTCTGAAGGCGGCTTTCACATCTTCCATATGTTTCAAGTGCCCTTCTAATATTTCACTGTAGTTTTGATGTATGTAGTTACAACAAGCAGCTCCTACAAATGCACATGTTCCTTCTTGTGCTGCAGTTACAAAATCTAACACTAGAGTATGCTGAGCCAACATTTTAGTCTGCCATTTTAACTCTTCGTTCACTATTCCAATAGTTTGATATATTTCATCAGTAACATTATCAAATAGTCCAGCAAGCAATTCTATATTTTGCGAGTTTAATAGAGTTAGTCCTCCTGTTCCAATCAGTCCAGTGTACACACCAACTTTTGCATACCATGGTACTTGAAGGAGTCTTCCTTTCTTAGTTCCATCAGCACTTCTCTTGTACATATGATGATTGGAAATGTGTTCAATGCTTATCTGTTCCTTTTAAAACAAACCAAGTGGTGGGTGCTATTTTAATGATTGTACACCTTCCTTTTCCACCTATAGGTAATTGCTTATATGCTGTATTTCCACAAGCCCAGAACCAGTTATATGGCAGTTTGATTTGTCCCAAGATGCTTCCTTGAAATGCATAAGTGAACAGTGGTTCTCTCCAAGTTTTATTTGCAAAGAGATTTTCATATTGTTTTCCTTGTTCATTCAACTTATAAGTTAGTCCCTTTTCCCAGTTACAATGTAGATTTACGATGGTTCCTCTTGGAGTATATCCCAAATGAGGTGATGAATCGGTAGAGAGATATTTTTGCAATTTTTAGGGTTCAAACATATATATGACTGTCCTTTGTTTAATTGAACAGGATTTTCTCTTTCAATTGTTCACCAGGGTGCATACATCCATGTTGTCAATTGTAATCCATGTATAGAGTAATTGAATTTTTCTGTAGAAAATGTCCCATAACTTCGATGTGTAGTATTTACCAATTCTTCTAGCGGTACTGCAATTGCTAGGTAAGGCATGATTTTTGCTGATAGTGGAGTATGTGAACAGATCCAACAGTCGGTCTTGTTCAAGCGCTGGGCATATTGTTGATGCATCAAGATCAATTTATTTTGCAGTTTGACTTGTAGATTATGCCATTCCGCTTCAGCGCTCAGTATTAGAGGCAGACACAGCAAACACCATAGTAGTGGCATCTTTATGGATTGTAGAGTAGGATGTTTGTTTCAGCACCTATTAAAAATATAAAAAAAAATGTAAAGAGGCAAAACATATATAATATGCAATATTCTTGGTGACTTTCAGCATAAAATAACTACCTTCTCACATGTGATTCTGAAACAAAAATATGTTATTTTTTGATGTTACTAGGTGCAGGTTGTATTCGTACTAGTTTGGTCAGGTATTCAAGTTATAGCAGAAAGTTCAATCTTTCCTTGCTGATGTCTCTTTAAGCTTTATCATGGTTCATCTGTAAAAATCAAAGTAGTATTTTCTTTTTCTTCTGCAGAAAAAAATTACATGCTTCAACTAGTGCCTCAAAAATAGCATATCACTTATGTCTTCATATGTGTGTTTATATGTCATGGCTTGTCTTAGCTTGAATTCTATCTTGTTGCTTGTAAGGTATATTAACAGAAAAAATAATGTCCTTTTATCTTCATTACTCTCTTTATTAGTAGATTATCTGAACCCAATTCTTCCAGTGCTCCAGTGTACTTCACTTTTTCTCCTTTGTGTACCTTTAAAAGATCATTGACCATCTAGGCTTCATTCTTCACACTAGGCCTTTGCTGCTTTTACATACAAAACGTATGTTGTAGTGCAGATGTTGTAATGCAGATATCTGCAGAACTAGCTTGGTTGCTGTATGTCGGTATTCTAACAGTCATCTTCCTGTTTCAACTGTAGTAATCTCTCTTCGGTCTCTTGGTATCTGCTTCTTTAGCTAGAGCATATCCATGTATCACTGCACAGGTAGATAATTCCCTATCGTCACAGACTTTCTTGTGTATGGAATCAAAAATAAAAACATTCATCTATGTTTCAGTCATCATCTTAAGATATTATGTAGGCTATCTTTTTTCATCACAAGATAATCTTCTTCAATATCTTGATGTTGTGTCACCATCTCCATATCTTCAAATCTCCATCTCAAATCTTCTCATCTTTTAATTTCACTGCTTTTATCTGTAAAGTCAATCACCAGCTTCATCTTCTAATATCTTCAGTTTGTTCACTCACCTGATAATTTACTTTATCTTAATGCCCTTCCTCTTCTTTCTAGGTTAGGTTCTTGTCTCCCAAGTGGCCTACCCCTCTTAGTGCTATCTTGATCTGTTGTCAGCCAGTGTTTCAAAACAGTGGTTAGAGTTGTTAAAGAAGTAAGAGTCCTCAGTCCTCACACTTCTTTTCGGTACTCCATCCAATTGTCTTTATATTCAGCTGTTTCAAATCAGATCTTCTTGTAGCTTAGCCTCTTTCAGTGGCTTGTCTTCATGTTGACATCTTTGCATAGTCTTCTAGCATGTAGCTGTCTTCGCTTGTCTGAGTTTCTTCTCGGCCTACATGGGATGCTTGTTTGAAGTCTTGGTGGACCAGAAAAAATAAATTATCCTGTGAGACTTCTAGTCCTGGTAGCAACATTTTACATTCTTCAAAAATGACAGTCTCTTTACTGATTGTAGGGTGCCTTAATGCTCCTCTGTACAATTCTAGCCTCAAAATATATAGAATTACCCCCTTTGAGGGTAGAAACATATATAAAAAAAATAAACATCTTCTTTCATGCTTACTTTTTAAATAGCTGTGTGTGATACCTAAATATATCAGCCCTTTATCTGAGTCTTTATCACTCCTTGCACAAAACTTTGGCTTTTTAAAATAAATATAAAATAAAATAAAAACTTGAATGTTCATGATTGCATCTTGTATTATCTTTCTGTGGCATAAACTGCTCCTTAATATTTATATTAGTAATACGTGAAAAAATGAATAAAAATAAATAAAATCTGTGCAGATTTACTATAAGGGCGGGGGAGCAAACTCTGGAGAAGACTGTTTATCAGCCGCAGCAACTGCTGCTCTGAAAATGTGTGTAGTTTTTTTTTTTTGCTGGATGCTTATACAAGTATCTCATCTTGCGTTGGAATTTTAACTTCTGTCGTGGCAATACAATGAACTTTATACAGCATAATGGCTTGGTGAAAAAGTCATGCAGGTCATGTGGTTGTGTGTTTCAAGGATTATCATTTTTTTTTCCAACTTTCAGCTGAAAAATATCTGTAAAACTTGGTCTCTCCTTCGAGCTGTGAGTTGCTGAAAGAGATTGTTGTGTCTTTATAGGACAGTACTGATAATACGCGCCTTCTGACACAGTAGAGCAGCCTTTCTCAACCTTTTTTGACCCGAGGAACCCCTCGGAAAATTTTCAAATCTCGGGGAACCCCTGACGCGCATATATATATATATATATATATATATATATATATATATATATATATATATATATAAATTTTACCTTATATTAAAATTTAACCCATTTCCCCTCTATAGTATGGCACCTGTGCCCTCTTTATTTAGCGTTTCCCACTATGTCCCCCTTGACAGGTATGGCCCCTTTTGTCCCACTTGTTAGAAATTATGGCTCCCCTGTGCCATTATTAACAAGTGTGGCTGCTATGTCCCCCCAGTTTGTTTGGCTACTATGTCCCACTTTTCTGTGGCTGCTTTGTCCCCCCTTTCTGTGGCTGCTTTGTCCCCCCTCTCTGTGGCTGCTTTGCCCCCCCCCCCTCTGTGGCTGCTTTGTCCCCCCTTTCTGTGGCTGCTTTGTCCCCCCTTTCTGTGGCTGCTTTGTCCCCCCCTTTCTGTAGCTGCTTTGTCTGTGTGCTGCTGTCCCCCCTTTCTGTGGCTGCTTTGTCCCACTTTTCTGTGGCTGCTTTGTCCCCCCTTTCTGTGGCTGCTTTGTCTGTTTGTGTGCTGCTGCCCCCCCCTTTCTATGCTGCTGCCCCCCCTTTCTGTGGCTGCTTTATGCGTTTGTTCACTGCTGTCTCCCCTTTCTATGGCTGCTTTGCCCGTTTGTGTGCTGCTTTCTGCCCCCTTTCTCTGGCTGCTTTGCCCCCCGTTTCTGGGGATGCTTTGTCCCCCCTTTCTGTGGCTACTTTGTCTGTTTGTGTGCTGCTGTCCCCCCTTTATGTGGCTGCTTTATGCGTGTGTTCGCTGCTGTCTCCCCTTTCTATGGCTGCTTTGCCCGTTTGTGTGCTGCTTTCCCCCCCTCTCTGTGGCTGCTTTGTCCCCCGTTTCTGTGTCTGCTTTGCCCGTTTGTGTGCTGCTTTCTGCCCCCTTTCTCTGGCTGCTGTCATTGGTGTCAGGGAGTGCAGGGAAAAAAAAACCCCATACTTACCATCTGAAGTCCTTTCCTCCTTCCTTGAAGCTGGGATCCTGTTACAACTCCCGCGCGTGCCGGAACTATAGAGCTGGCTTCGGGTGATGCGGCTGCTTTATAGATCCATCCGCCGCATCACTCGCAGCAGCATGAAGGAATCCTTCTGCTCTGCTGCTGCAAACCTATGGAGAAGCGGGACTATAATGTCCCGCGGAAGTGTCAAATTGACACGGAACCCCTGGAGGGTTCTCGCTAGGGTTGCCAGGTCGGCTGATGGAGAAAACCGGACAGGGGGTGGAGTTAGGGGCGGAGTCAGGGGCGGAGTCAGAAGCGCACTTTTATGTAGAGTGGGGCTAAGCAATGGGCTTTTTAAAAAATGTTTTTTACAGTATTTATATCGCACTGACATCTTCTGCAGCACATTACAGAGTACATAGCCATGTCACTAACTGTCCTCACCAGTACATGCACATAAGAGACCACTTTTCACCAGTAAATGCACATAATAAGAGACCGCTTTTCACCAGTAAATGCACATAATAAGAGACAGCTTTTCACCAGTAAATGCACATAAGAGACAGCTTTTCACCACTAAATGCACATAGGAGACATCTTTTCACCACTAAATGCACATAAGAGACATCTTTTCACCACTAAATGCACATAAGAGACAGCTTTTCACCAGTAAATGCACATAAGAGACAGCTTTTCACCAGTAAATGCACATAAGAGACAGCTTTTCATCAGTAAATGCACATAAGAGACAGCTTTTCACCAGTAAACGCACATAAGAGACAGCTTTTCACCAGTAAATGCACATAATAAGAGACAGCTTTTCACCACTAAATGCACATAAGAGAAAGCTTTTCACCACTAAATACACATAATAAGAGACAGCTTTTCACCAGTAACTGCACATAATGACAAACAGCCAGTTGTCCCCAGTATATGTAGCCAGGGATATATGTGCCCAGTATATGTAGCCAGAGGTATATGTAGGCAGGGGAATATGTCCCCAGTATATATAGCCAGCGGTATATGGGCCCAGTATATGTAGCCAGGGTGTATATGGGCCCAGTATATGTAGCCAGGGTGTATATGGGCCCAGTATATGTAGCCAGGGTGTATATGGGCCCAGTATATGTAGTCAGGGGGTATATATGCCCAGTATATGTAGGCAGGGGAATATGTCCCCAGTATATATAGCCAGGGTGTATATGGGCCCAGTATATGTAGCCAGGGTGTATATGGGCCCAGTATATGTAGTCAGGGGGTATATATGCCCAGTATATGTAGGCAGGGGAATATGTCCCCAGTATATATAGCCAGGGTGTATATGGGCCCAGTATATGTAGCCAGGGTGTATATGGGCCCAGTATATGTAGTCAGGGGGTATATATGCCCAGTATATGTAGGCAGGGGAATATGTCCCCAGTATATATAGCCAGGGTGTATATGGGCCCAGTATATGTAGCCAGGGTGTATATGGGCCCAGTATATGTAGTCAGGGGGTATATATGCCCAGTATATGTAGGCAGGGGAATATGTCCCCAGTATATATAGCCAGGGTGTATATGGGCCCAGTATATGTAGCCAGGGTGTATATGGGCCCAGTATATTTAGCCAGGGTGTATATGGGCCCAGTATATGTAGCCAGGGTGTATATGGGCCCATTATATGTAGCCAGGGTGTATATGGGCCCAGTATATTTAGCCAGGGTGTATATGGGCCCAGTATATGTAGGCAGGTGTGTGTCCCCCCCCCCCCCCCCCCCCCAGGAGGGAAGCAGTCAGCGCAGAGAAGAGGGAGAGCGGTGAAGAAGGGGGCCATCTCCCCCCCTTCGCTCACCTTAGGGTCCTCTCCCTCCCTCGCTGTCTGCTCCGATCGGTGTGTGCGGTGGCTGGCAGAGGGGCGGAACTTACCTTCCGTGTCTCCTCTGTCTGGTCTCGTCGCAGGCGCCGCGCGGGATGAGTTGCCACTACTCTGGTCTGATGCAGACCAGAGCAGCGGCTGCGGCACCAGAACTTCCGGCCGGCGCATGGAGCGACACGGAAGGTAAGTCCCGCCCACTGCCAAGCGCCACCGCCAGTCAGAGACAGCCACACACAGATCGGAGGAGACAGCGAGGGACGGAAAGCATCTAAGGTGAGAGAAGGGGGGGAGATGGCCCCCTTCTCCGCCGCTGCCCACCGCTTTCCCTCCACTGCGCTGCTCTCCTCCTGGTACAGGCGGCTGTCAACACTGACAGCCGCCGGAAAAGGCATAAAACCGGACATCTTAATTGTCCGGTTTAACATGCCTTTTTGCACCGGACACAGCGGCCAAAAACCGGACTGTCCGGTCTAAAACCGGACACCTGGCAACCCTAGTTCTCGCGGAACCCCGTGGTTCCGCGGAACCCCGGTTGAGAATGGCTGCAGTAGAGACACAGAAAAATGAATAACAATCCACTTATAAAGTCCGCTGCATTCAGTCTTGGATTTCTCGTCATTACATTATATTTGCTTGAAGAAAAAATAGGAATTTGCTTGATCACAATATGTGTTTACATGTCCGTTATAAGGTACTGTACTTCTTATAAAAATACAGTATCTTGTAAAAGAAAAACCAAAAACTGTTTCTCCTTTTCTTCATAAGGAATACGGTATGTTACTGTTGCTAGAATCATCTATTGCGCACAATCTTCCTTTTAGTGTCGCGAAGTTCAACTGAGAAATATAAACATTGTCCGTGTTTCTCAAAGATTTCCAATGTATTTTGAGATATTGACGGCATGTTGTATTTGAACAAAAAGCTGCTAGATTCATCCTGTTTTAATCTCTTGTCAGAGATATATAGGGGTATGTAAGTAGCGCTTCTATTCTCAGGTAAAAACAACTTCAACTGTTATTTATTAAAGTCTTCTATAGACCGTAGCATGAGTGTGCTTGTAACAAAAATCTGAACCCTGTTATCAGCTCATCACGGGGCAGCCAGACAGGAGAAGAGCAGGACACTAGAGATGTTGCGAACCTCCGATTTTCGGTTCGCGAAACAGTATAGGTAGGTAGGCATAGGTAGGTGCCTCAGTAGTTAGCTAGGCATAGGTAGGAGACCCAGTATAGGTAGGTAGGCATAGGTAGGTGTCCCAGTAGTTAGCTAGGCATAGGTATGAGACCCAGTATAGGTAGGTAAGCATAGGTAGGAG
This sequence comes from Hyperolius riggenbachi, assembly GCF_040937935.1. Lineage (NCBI taxonomy): Eukaryota > Metazoa > Chordata > Amphibia > Anura > Hyperoliidae > Hyperolius > Hyperolius riggenbachi. Next base: position 342,643,632 of record NC_090649.1, on the reverse strand, counting down.
TCCCAGTATAGGTAGGTAGGTGCCTCAGTAGTTAGCTAGGCATAGGTAGGAGACCCAGTATAGGTAGGTAGGCATAGGTAGGTGTCCCAGTAGTTAGCTAGGCATAGGTAGGAGACCCAGTATAGGTAGGTAGGTGCCTCAGTAGTTAGCTAGGCATAGGTAGGAGACCCAGTATAGGTAGGTAGGTGCCTCAGTTGTTAGCTAGGCATAGGTAGGAGACCCAGTATAGGTAGGTAAGCATAGGTAGGTGTCCCAGTAGTTAGCTAGGCATAGGTAGGAGTCCCAGTATAGGTAGGTAGGCATAGGTAGGTCCCCTAGAATAGGTAGGTAGGTAGGTGTCTCCATATAGGTAAGTAGGTGCCCCAGTAGTTAGGTAGGCATAGGTAGGTGTCCCAGTATAGATAGTTAGGCAGGGCCTGGCTGGCACAGTAATAACATAAGATAACACACACAAAAAAACACATCAGGAAAACATTAGAGCTCTCAAAAGAGCTGTTGAGGGGTGTTATTTTAGCAATAACAATCAGCCAGGAGCAAGCCAAGAGCCTAACTAATCTTTCCCTAGGATAAAAAATCTGCAGCAGCTCTCCCTAGTCTGTCTATTTGCAGCAGGCACACGAGTAAGTGTCATGGCCAGCGAGCCTGCCTTATATAAGGGGGGGTGGGGCTCCAGGGCTTAGTGTAGCCTGAATAGCTACAATGTGCCTGCTGACTGTGATGCAGAGGGTCAAAGTTGACCTTCATAGTGCATTATGGGGCGAATCGAACCTCCGCAAAAGTTCGCATGGTCCAGGCGAACGCGAACCCCCAAAGTTCGCCTGGAACCGTTCGCAGGCGAACGGTTCGCGACATCTCTACAAGACACTAGGCACTAGCCTGGTCTATATTTACATAGCATTGCACCACCCTCCTTTAGCCTGAAGCTTGGTGTCACCCTTTCTGCTGGTGACACCTGATGCAGTCCGCACCTACGTTAATTTTTGTCTGCATTTAATATGTTAGAGTTAATGTTTGCTACAATGATTATTTGATGATCATAGTGGCTGCATTTGATACTTTGGTGTTACTGTTGCAGCATTTGGCATTTTGGGGATCACGATTACTAAAAAGTATGTTAATACATGAACCAAAAAAAACCTTCATGACAGGAAAATTTATATATTGCACTAGACACATTAGGTACATCTTACTAGTACTGAGTTTCACCTTTTTTTTGCATCAGAACTGCCTTAATTATTCATGCCATTCCTCAGGAATTTTGTTCCATATAGACATGATAGCATCATGCAGTTTCTGCAGATTTATCATCTGCACATCCACAATGGGAATATCCTGTTCAACCACGTCATGGGGAAAACACTGCCTTATGTGTGGGGGCTTTTTTCTTGGGGTGAGGAGGGCGCTGTCCACTGGTCACGTTGTCTGTGTATTTTGGAGTAAACTTGGGCCCACTGCCTTTCAGTTACACTGTTAGTTCAGCCCACAACCTGTAAAGGTCATGCCCATTTTTCATGGTGGCACATTGCACTTTTTCCCACCACAATTTGACAGCAATGCACTTACCACGCCACCCCCTCAAATGTTTTTTATGGTGGGGGAGGGGGGGTGTCTGAATAGTCAGCACCAGGTGTCAAATACCCTAGATAAGCCACTGCAAAACTCTTTAAATATATGCACACATGAACATTCACACATACACACAATACGTCACCGCAGTAGCACTATAACAATTTTATAACTGTGAAAAAGTAAAATTATAAAATGCATAAAAGTATACTAACCCGAGATTCTGGAGAAATCCTTGTGCTGCTTTCCCAAGGTATATGAGTTGTTTCTTGAATGCCCATCTCTACATTTGTGGGTTTACTGCTGGAAAAAGACATCAATCCATCAAGACAAGTTCAATCAGAAAAATAATAAAAAACAAGTAAATAAAGTAAACATTAAGTACCTTTCTCTTCTGCACCCTTACATATCCTAGTTTATTTAGGAAAAGGCAAAAAAACCCTTACAAGGCTTGGACCAATGAACCTTTGGGGCTCTTTAACATTTGTGCTGCGTAAACCAATGGCTGGATAGTGTACTGGTGAAGGGTACTGCCTTTCACATGGGCAACCAGGGATCAAATCCTGGCTAGGATCAATACCTATTCAGTAAGGAGTTCAAGGCAAGACTCTTAACACTGCAGGGTGGCCTCTTGAGCGCGTCCCAGTGGCTGCAGCTCTTGAGCGCTTTGAGTCCAACAGGAGAAAAGCGATATATAAATGTTCAGATTATTCTTCTTCTTATTATTATTATTATTATAATAACACAACCCTTACCACAGGGTAACAACAGCAATGCAAGGCAATGGTGCCTAGCACACTTACGCATCACGTTGTTCCAAAGGTGCCAAATCCGCCGATTGGCTGTGATAAAAGTTCAGAAAGTAAATCAGCAAGAAGAGAATAGATTTGCAATGGGAAAACACTGACTAAATCATTTCCAAATGAATATTTTAAAAAATAGAATTTTATCATTATGTTATTTTCTCTACAGTACCTCTTAAAGGAAACCTGAGCTGTCAACAATTAAATTTGGACTTACCTGGGGCTTCCTCCAGCCCCCCCATAGCAAAAGTATCCCCAGCGTCGTCCTGGCTCCTCTCCTGGTCCCGCTGGTGGCTCAGTTAATTGGCAACTTCGCCCTGAAGTCACCTGTGCGCATCCCCGCAGCGCACATCACGTGTCATCACGCCGGCGGACGTGAGAATCCTGCATATGCGCGGCTCTGACTGAACCGCGCACGAGCAGGACTTTTATGCCACCTGGGGTGATGATGCATGTGCACAGGTAACTTCGGCCAAAATTTGCAGATTACCGGAGCAAGGACCAGGACCACGGAAGACACCGGGTGAACTCGCAGCCTATGGGGATATGGAGGAAGCCGTAGGTAAGTCCAAACTTCATTTTTATTGACAGCTCAGGGTCCCTTTAACCACTTAAGCCTAACTGGACGAAAATTCTCATTCAGTTAGGCTGCGTGCACTCCCACAGGCGCTCCCGCGTGCGCTCCCACTGCCGTCCGTTAGCCCAGCGATCAATGAAAGGGATTATAGATTTTTTCCATGTTTTTATTATTTCTGTTAACCCTCCTGGTGGTCTGATTAATTCCGCCAGGAGGCAGCGCAGCAGTTTTTTTTTGTTTTTTTTTTAAATCATGTAGCGAGCCCAGGGCTCGCTACATAATAGCCGCTGCTCAGCGGCATCCCCCCACCCGCTTCGATAGCCTCCGGCGATCTCCGATCAGGAAATCCTGTTCAAAGAATGGGATTTCCTGGAGGGCTTCCCCCGTCGCCATGGCGACGGGGCGGGATGACATCACTGATGTCAGCGACGTCGTGACGTCATTGGGAGTCCCGATCCACCCCTCAGCGCTGCCTGGCACTGATTGGCCAGGCAGCGCACGGGGTTTGGGGGGGGGGGGGCGCGCAGCACGACGGATAGCGGCGATTGAGCGCGGGGCGGCGGCGATCGGTTTGCTGACGCAGCTAGCAAAGTGCTAGCTGCGTGCAGCAAAAAAAAAAAATGAAGCAAATCGGCCCAGCAGGGGTTACCGCCAGGAAGGTTAAAATGCATTTAACATAAAATAATTCTTCGCAAAATGTACCACCCAAAGAAAGCCTAATTGGTGGCAAAAAAAACCCCACGGTATAGATCATTTACGTGTGGTGAGTAGTGCTAAAGTTATTGGTGGATTAATGGGAACAGGGGAAAATTGCCTTCGTCCAGAAAGGTGAAAACACCTGCGGGCTGAAGTGGTTAAAGTATCTTGGCCAGATTGTTGTCAGTAAAGATAAAAAAAAAGAAACTCAACTAGAAATGGCTCAAACCTCAGATTTTGGGTCCGTGGACTGCGGACGCAAACTTCCATAAAAGTTCGGACAGGCGGACCCGGGCGAACTGCAATAGACTTTAACCTCCTTGGCGGTTAATTTTTTTTTGCAAATGAGCAAAAAAATCGTTTTTTTTTAATTTTTTTGTTTTTGTTTCATGTAAAGCTACCAGAGTGGTAGCTACATGAAACACCACTAGAGGGCGCATGTGGCCCTCTAGTGCGATCGTCGCCGGCATCAATAGCAAACAGGGGAGCGCGTATATAACGCGTTCCCCTGTTTGGCTTCTCCTGTCGCCATGGCGACGATCGGCATGACGTCATGGACGTCAGCCGACGTCCTGACGTCATGGACGTCAGCCGACGTCCTGACGTCATGCGCACTCGATCCAGCCCATAGCGCTGCCCGGAACTCATTGGTCCGGGCAGCGCAGGGCTCTGGCGGGGGGGGCCCTCTTTCGCCGCTGCGTGCGGGCGATCGCCGCAGAGCGGCGGCGATTGAGCTGTGCGCGCGGCTAGCAAAGTGCTGGCTGCGCGCACAGCACTTTGAATGGGGCGAATCGCCCCAGCAGGCCCTGAGAAATCCTCCTGCGCGGCATAGCCCGGGCTCAGCTCGGGCTTACCGCCAGGGAGGTTAATGGGCAGGCTAACTAGAAAAACTACAAACACTGTTTCTGGCCACAAAAGTGATGGAAAAGATGTTTCAAGGGGTCTAACACCTGGAGGGGGGCATGGCGGAGTGGGATAAACGCCAAAAGTCCCTGGGAAAATTACAGATTTGATGCACAGCAGGGTTATAATCCCTAAAGGGCAAAAATCACATTGCACTCCTAAATTGGAGGCATAAAATGCTTGAAAACATATTTTGTGTGTAGACATGGATCAGCAGGTAGTGTAAGTAGTGTACTGCTTCACACTGACAGACCAAACCCACTCTGTAACGCACCGCAAACAGCTGTTTGTGTAGTGATGGCCGTGCTGGACTGGTGCGCACAATGGAGAGAGTGCAGGCGATGGCGGTTTTCAAGCCCATATGGTCGGGCTGAGGTAGCTCAATCACAGAACAACAGTGACCGTCCAGCTGATCGAATTTGGTCTGTCCACAATGAAGCAACAACCTTATCTTGGGTGTACCCCAACACACTCATATAGGTCATTGCTTCATTGTGATACGCAAGCCCCTTCACCCGGCAAGGTAACGCTCACGAGTGGAATTGGCACATGTACATGCCTTTTGTTTTGTTGTTGCAGCCACAGTGCAGCCAGAAAAATTAGGCAGGCATATACACACACCAGAAAAATTATTCTTTTTGTTAGCGGCCACCGCGAGCAGTGGCCTTAAAAATTCAGGAATCCACCTGGAGTCCTAGACCCTGTTGGTGGTGGCGGAGAAGGTAGTCAAGCGGCCTGCAGACAGAGATGCTGTGTGGGGACTGACTAAAGCAGCCCATACACTCAGCCGATTTTCTGGCCGACCGATCGATCCTGATCGATCGATTGCAAATCGGTTGGCCAATCGACCGATCGACGGCCGATTTCGATCGATTTCGATGGATTTCCATCGAACTTGCAGGGTGGAAAATTTAGGTCGATCTGATGAGATTGCTTATCAGTTTGCATTGGCCTTAATGGAAATCTGATGGCAAAAAAATGCCATCAGATCGAATTTCAATAGATTTCAAACTGAAATCTATTGGAATTCTATCCTGGTAAAAAATGTTCTAAAAACGCATCAGATAGATCATCAGATGCATTTCTTATCTATCTGCTGCCAATCTGACGAGTGTATGGGCACCTTTAGTCTTCGGCAGGCAGTAGCCCTCCGGGATCCATGCCTCATTATTTTGATAAAAGGTGAGGTACTGAACATTTTTTTGACCTAGGTGTGACAAATCAACGTTTATCTGTCCTAAATAAGTAGTTAGAGCCTTATAAAATATTCCCTGTCGCCACTATTAAAAAGTGACAGCAGATAGGAAAAGGCTTGGTTTATAAAAAGATCAGGGAAGCCAGGGGTTAACACAGTTCCTCTCCCTGGTCAAATGTAACAAACACTGATCTCTCACCTACATGTGACAGTGGGGTTTCCTGGCCTCATGGGATCCCCTAGAGAGTTTATAAGCTCATCCATCAGATGAAGGGTAGATATCAGCTGACATAAGCTCATAAACAGTGTCTTCTCCAGACTGATCGGCCCCGATCTCAGCAGGAGATCTGACACAAAGCCCTGATGCCCGAGCTTCTGTGAACTCACAAATATGAAATCCATCTTTTGTCATAAATATGACTTTCCAAATAGGCATCGGCCTTTAGAACCCACTTATTATGAAATTCAGGACAAACTACACAATTGGATGTTTCCGAATTCACGGTAAGCCCTGCCAAAGCAGAGATATGCATTTTGGGGTCACTGTTCACTCTAAACCCCTCAAGTTTGATGTCATTGTGATCGATAAATTCTGACCGACCTAAAAATGTCATTAGATTTGACATAACCTGTATGGTTTTGAAGATAGAATACCTATCATGATTCAGATATATTCCTGTGTCCATGAGAGGGGCGGGCATGTCTCATGTTCCAAAGAGGTGTGTGATCCACGCCCTCTAACCCCTCCTTGCTGGAGTGGGGGCTATAACTAGACAGAGCCCAGAAAGCTCTGCGTCCAAGTCAATCTGACGTCGAAGCAACATCAATTGACCAGCCAGTTGGACACTGGCGCAAAACCTCCATCTTGGATTATTTCTCACAAAGGCCTCAGGCCGCATGGCAAAGGCCATCTTGGACTTTACGCCAAAGACTTGCGATTGCCACATGGACTACCCATAACGGTATTTGAACTGTATATTAAGACATTCTGTTGCTTTTCATCTCTGTTCTCTTCCTATCAAACCAATCTGTTCTGCCGGACAGGTATATCTATCTGTGGGCTAATTTAAGCTGTGTGTATGTAGTTTTAGAATAAAACGAATGATTTTATCGTTCAGTCTTGTGCCTGTTCTGGTCATCTGATTGCTGCTATAACGATTCTTCCCTCTGAAGAGTCAGTCATACTACCGCATTGTTTTATTATTTGCTTATAAATTGTTGATTTGCTAGCTAGGTTGTAAATAACCGTTTCTTCCTTTTAGGATTAGCTACTACCCGATTTCCTGTGCGAAATCAATAACTTTAGTTTCTCGATTGTAAATACAATTCGAGATTGCATCATATATGGACCCAGTAACCTTTCTTCAAACGTCACATTGCTCACCGTCTTTAAGCCTTCGGAAGTGACAATTCCCCGAATGGCGACTGGAGCATGTCGAACGTGATTGGGCTGGCTACCGTATTATGATAGTGGGAGTCTCTTTCCTCACTACAGAACACGAGAGAGTGGTGGCAGTGTATTTACCCGATTTCCAGCGCGAAATCGATATTTTTAGTTTACCGATTGTACGTACAATCGGGATTGTACATGTATGGGCACCTCCAACCAATCTTAACCGTTTACTACACACACAGTGAATTTGCCTCCAGCAGTCTCTAGTGCATGAGACCTGCATGGCAACAGTGGCCTAGTAATACGGGATTGGTGAGGGATTGTCCCATTACATATTGTCGTCAGCTGCACGATCAATCTTCATTGTCAGTCTGTTCACCGTACTTCCTGCGTATGCCAACGGGAGCAGTTTAGACGGGATTGGCACGTTCTGTCGCATTAACCTTCTTTCCTCTGATGATCCAGCAGCCGGTTTTTGTCTTCCGTCTACTCACCGTACTTCCTGTGTACGCTAACGGGAGCAGATTCGATGAGATAGCGGGGCTGGATTGTCACAGTAGGCGACTTCTCTTTTCGCTGACAATGCTTCCAGCTGCGCTGAAGGTCCTTTCTGACAGGACGCTTGAGGCAGGGCAAGCCAGAAATTGGATGGCAAATTGTGACAGCTTTAGCCACAGGTCAAGCCTGCGCACCCAGTAGTCCAGGGGTTCATCGCTGCTCAGAGTGTCTATATCCACACTTAAAGAGAACCCGAGGTGGCTTTGTATAACGTTAGTGGGGCACAGAGGCTGGTTGGGCACACTAACACCAGCCTCTGTTGCCCCATGGTGTGTGTCAAAGACCCCCCTGCTCGCCGCTATCCTTCCCGCAGTGCTGGCGACACGCAGCGCGTCGCCAGCACAATGTTTACTCTAGCGCTGTCTGTCAGCGCCGCTCCCCCGCCTCCTCCGCATCGCCGCTACCCGCCCTCGTCCCTTCCCTCCAATCAGCTTGAGGGAAGGGACGAGGGCGGGTAGCGGCGATGCGGAGGAGGCGGCGGAGCGGCGCTGACAGACAGCGCTAGGGTAAACATTGTGCTGGCGACACGCTGCGTGTCGCCAGCATTGCGGGGGTATAGCGGCGAGCAGGGGGGTCTTTGACACACACCATGGGGCAACAGAGGCTGGTGTTAGTGTGCCCAACCAGCCTCTGTGCCCCACTAACGTTATACAAAGCCACCTCGGGTTCTCTTTAAGGCCAGGTAGTCGGCTACCTGCCGGTCAAGGATTTGGTGGAGGGTGGATCCAGAAGGGCTAAGGCGAGGCGTTGGACTAAAGAAAGTCCGTATGTCTGACATCACCTTGAGATCGCTAGAGTGTCCTGTCCTTGCCTCCGTGGACATAGGAGGAGGAAGATTACTGGCAGTGGCTTCTTTATTTAGTTGTGCTGTGACATCACCCTTAAATGCACTGTAAAGCATACTTGCCAGCTTGTTGTGCAAGTGCTGCATGCTTTCTGCCTTCTGGTAATTTGGTAACATCTCCGCCACTTTGTGCTTATACTGAGGGTCTAGTAGTGTTGCCACCCAATGTAGGTCATACCCCTTGAGTTTTTTTATACGGGGGTCCCTCAACAGGCTGCACAGCATGAAAGACCTCATCTGCACAAAGTTGGATACCGACCTACTAGCAGTGGCGTAGCTAAGGAGCTGTGGGCCCCGATGCAAATTTTACAATGGGCCCCCCCAAGCACTCTATACATAACAATTGATACGGCGCATCAAAACGTGCCAATGGCAACTACAATGTCAGAGGTGCAAGAAGGGGATGGGGAGCAGCTTATTAATGATTACCACTATTCAAAGTATCTATAGAAGTGATTATTATGAGCACAGGACCAAAAGAGAGCTAATACTGTAGTTGAGGGTGGGCCCTCCGGGGCCCCTCTGGCCCAAGGGCCCCGATGCGGTCGCTACCTCTGCACCCCCTATTGCTACGCCCCTGCCTACTAGCCATCTCCTATTGCTCTTCCTCAGTAATGTCAGGCAAGTTCTCCTCCTCCCCCCAGCCACGAACAATACCACAAGAAAGGTGAGCAGCACAAGCCCCCTGCAATGCCTGCTGCGGTTATTCTTCTGCCACCTCCTTCTCAAAAAAACTAACTTCCTTCTCTGACTCCTCTTCCCCAGACGACTCTTCCTGCTCCTCCTTCATGCTGCCGCAGGTGTTGATAACAAATCTGGTTCTGGTCGTGATGTTTCCAACAACTCTTCCTCCTCTTCCTCACGCTCCTCTACAGCTTGATCCACCACTACTCACGGCACGTTTCAGGAAGAAAGCATATGGGATCAAGTCGCTGATGGCGCCTTCACTGCGACTCACCAGGTTTGTCACCTCCTCAAAACGGACGCATGAGCCTGCAGGCATTACGCATGAGTATACACTATTTCGGCCAGAAAATGCCCAGCTCCCCAGAGCGTAGATGTACAGATAGTCATTGACAGCTTTCTCCTGTTGTAGCAGGCGGTCAAACCTGAGGAGAGTTGAATTCCAGCAAGTCAGGCTATCGCAAATCAAGTGCCTCACCGGCAAGTTGTTTCTCTGCTGAATATCGACCAAGTGCTCCATCGCCGTGTAGAAACACCTGAAATGCCCACGCACCTTCCTGGACGGCTTCTGGACCTCCTGTAAGCCTGACTACTTACACACAAATCTTTGGATTATAAAATTCAGCACATGTGCCATGCAGGGTACATGTGTCAACTTTCCCAAACTCAAAGCTGACAAGAGATTGCGGCCATTGTCACACACCACGTTGCCGATTGTTCAGAGCAGCCAGGAGAGCTGCTCCAGTGTGACACTCAGCTTTGAGGCAAGACATGTCCAAGATGGCGTGACACCGTCGTACCTGGCATGCATCATAGGCCCTGGGGAGCTGGGGGTGTGTGTAGTTGGAGAGGAGATTGCAGCACCAGTAGAGTAGCACTGCCACTCAGCAGAGGAGGATGACAACAGCAGAGAGGATGTAGCAGCAGGAGTAGGAGGAGAAGAAGGAGAGGAGGTGGCAGGAGGCCTGCCTGCAAGCTGTGGAGGTGTCACAACTAGGTCCGCTGCACAGCCATGTACTCCCAGCTTGCCATGGTCACCAGGTTGACCCAATGGGCTTGATTCACAAAGCGGTGATAACTCAATTATCACGCCTAAAAGACTTTAGGCGTGATAAGCCGTGCAAAGCTGAGTTATCACCGATTTGTGCTGCTCTTCGCGCGAAGCTCCCGCGCGCAAAGTTTTGCGCGCGTAGCGCACCGCGCTGCGCACGCAAAGTCCCATAGGGCTCAATGGACGCTGCGCGCGAAGCACGGTACACTGCGCGCGCAGCGCGGTGCGCTACGCGCGCAAAACTTTGCGCGCGGGAGATCGCGCGAGTTTCTTCTTATCACGCCTAAACTGAGTTTAGGCGTGATAAAGGGCTTTTCACAGGCGTGCAAACACTTTGCACCGCTTTGTGAATCAAGCCCAATGTGCTGTATAAGCAATGTACCTGCACTGACCATGCTTTGCAGACCAGGCATGCGTGGTCAGATGGACCTTTGAACCATCATTGTGTGCCAGAGAGGACACCACTTGCCTTTCAACATCACAGTACGGTTTGGGTATCGCCTTTTTAGAAAAATAATTGCGGCCTGGTATCTTCCACTGTGGTGTCCCAATCGTCACAAATTTACGGAATGCCCCAGAGTCCACCAGCTGGTATGGTAACATCTGGCGAGCTAACAGTTCCGCCAAGCCAGCTGTCAGACGCTGGGCAAAGTGGTGACTGGCAGAAAATGGTTTCTTCCGCTCAAATATTTCCTTCACGGACACCTGGCTGCTGTGGGCAGAGGAGCAAGAACCGCTCAAGGTGAGAGGCGGAGTGGAGGAGGGTGGCTGTGAAGGTGCAAGGGATAAAGCGGCTGAAGATGCTGCACCTGAAGGAGGAAGAGGAGGCGGTGGGTGGCTTTGTGTTTGTGTGCTGCTTTTCCTAAGGTGGTCATCTCATTGCCGTTTGTGCTTTTTCATCATGTGCCTTCATAAGGCAGTTGTCCCTACGCGGGTCTTGGTCTTTCCACGCATAGCCGGCCTTTGACCTGAGCGACCGGAGCGGTCGCTCAGGGCGCCGGCTTCCAAGGGGGCACCTATAGCTGGTTGCCTATACTGAGGGCACCTACACCTGATTTCCTATACTGGGGGCACCTACAGCTGGCTACCTATACTGGAGGCACCTACGCTTCGCTACCTATGGGGGGGGGGGGGGATGGAGACCTTCAACTGACTTCCTATACTTGGAGGAACCTATGCTTGGCAACGGCAACCTATATTGAGGGAACCTACACATGAGATCCTATACTGGGAGCACCTATACCTGGCTACCTACCCATACTGAGTCTGAGGGCGTTGGGGGCTGCACTGCGGCCATAACGCGTGGTGCAAATTGTCAGTGCTGTGCTATCATTCGAAATGGGGGGGGGGGGGCAGCTAACTGTCCCACTGATAGTTTTTATTAATATTCCTGAAAGGTTCTAGCCTTCATTTTTAAGTGTATTCAGGATAATGCACTCTTTCCATCCATTCATGGTTATTAATATTATTTTTTCTATTATTCATATGTGACGTGTCACAGAGATCTGAGAATTTGTGTCACAACGTCAAAAAGGTTGGGAACCACTGTCCTAGGAGATATCTCAGGAGAAAAGGTGAATTGCATATGGGCCTGTGTGTGCGTGCACGCGGGAAGAGGATGAAGGGGGGGGCACAAAAATCAGGTTTCGCTCAGGGCGCTGTGAAACCTAAGGCCGGCCCTGTTTCCATGACTCCATTTTTGGTGGCAGAGAGTACAAATGGCATTGCTTTCATCTGAGGCAGACACACACTGTCAAAAGGAAATATATTCAATCAGACCCTGCTTCAAATTCACTGGAAAAGCTTTATTCAAAAAGATAAATAACACTGTTTTGACCCTTTGTGTCTCTTAAAAACATAAAACACTCACTGCTACGATGTTCATGCACAGCCGGCTGAGCTCACACAAACAGCATAACTATCATACCAGTCAGACCTGGGATCCCATCACACACCTACAGTAAGTATATATATATATATATATATATATATATATATATATATATATATATATATATATATATATATATATATATATATATATATATATATATATATATATATATATATATATATATATATATAGTCAAGTTGGTAAAGGCTGCATATGCTAAGCAGAGTCCCAGTTCAGGAAAGAGAACTATCCCATAACATGGCTAAATACCCGCACAAGCATGAAAGTCCTAGATGGCAAAAGCTGGACACAGATCTGCAGAGCTTAATGCACATGCACATGCAGTTAGAAAGCAAAGTTCTGCCTCACCGAGGCTCTCACCTCTCAGTAGATCAGTTCATGGCCCTCACATATCCAGTGGGTTTGAGAGTGCAGTCTTGTGTTAGCTGGTAACATCCACTATAAACATCAGCTTACATATTCAGCAGTGCGAGTAGGATCCCTCAGGTCTCATAAAAGGAAACTGGAAAAGACGTGTGCACACGTGTTTTTTTGCCAGCCGGCAGTAGGTCCAGACACACTACCCTTCTTGCGTAGGGTCTCCCGCACGGTCAGCCGGCGCCAGGCTCCGTCGTAGGCTTTAGGCGGGGTATGTGGCCGGGCTGCGCATGGTGAGCAGTGAGGACGCCTTCACCACACATATCGGCCTCTTCCGGCCTCAATCATGTGATCTGTAGGCGGTGGTTTGAGGCTGCTGTTATATAGGATCACTTCTCAATGCGACTCCGAGGTCGCGTCTCTCCATTGCCATCTTGTGGACAAAGACTTTGGTGCAGTGTAGGCGGCAAAGCCCTTAGATGTACGCATGCATACGGACATTTGCTCGCATCAGAATGTCGCCATCATGAGGATTTCTAGCTAACTGCATCTAAAGAAAGGATGCTCTCTCTATGGGCATATCAACAGTCGTCCGGGCACATAGGCTCATCGCCATCTTGTAGTTGTTTATCTAATTGCAGCATCAGATTTCATCTATATTTGCAAACCTAATGTGTTTTTCTTAAGCTAGACCGATCTTCTACTCATAGAACGTTCACTGCAATATTAACCTACCCTAAGACTCCAAATACTGTGTTTCCAGCCCACCATATATATCCTAAGTAGCAGTATCCTAACTGGTTAGCATTAGTCCTTATTATATATATATGGTTAACATCCTAACAACTGCAATCATCCACAGTATCCACACATTACTCATTAGGGTGGGACATGGCCGAATCAGGGTGGAAATGTTCATAGAGGGAAATAAAAAAAAAATATTATAAATCTTTCCCATTTTGAGCTGAGGCCAGAGCATCACACTCTACTTGACAAGGGCCTGTCATTTTGCCCTTTTGCTCATGGTGATCAATTTGAAGCATACAAGGAAGTTCAGCTCTTCTTAAGAAAGGTAAATCTGAAATGTATGTATCATGAGCGGAAAAAGACCAACAGTGACCTATGCCGCACTGACATTGATCCTAAAAACAGTGAGATTGAGTTAGACTTAAATGATAGAAGGACCCTCATTGAATTGGGGGCCCTACAAGATGAGGGAACAATGAATAGCAGTAATGGTGATGAAAACATAGAATATACTGATGTGAAGAAAAAGTCATCATTTTTTCCACCAATTAATTTAAATAGACACCTTAGAATCTTTAATGAAGCGATTGAATGTGATCTGTCAAGGATAAATTGGAGTCCCAACACACGGGACAACATCCCCAAAATGGAGCGCATTGCTTTATCTGAACTGCGCTCTGCAGAGGGCTTCGTTTTGAAGCCTAGTGATAAGGGTGGGAATGTTGTCTTGTGGGATGAAGAAAACTATGTCAATGAGGTAATGAGACAATTACAGGATGAACACGTTTACTTGAAACTTAGGAATAATCAATTTCCAGAGGTTGTAACGAGGTTAAATGGGATGCTTGATGAAGGGGCACTAACGGGAGCTATCAATGCAGATGAATACGCATATATGAAGGTTGAGCACTACACAGTCCCAGTTTTATATCTTACCCCTAAGATACATAAAAATGAAACGCTGCCACCAGGGCGGCCAATTGTATCTGCGGTGGAAAGACCCTTGGAACATTGCTCGGTCTTCCTTGATAGATGCCTAAAGGGATTGGTAGCTGAACTCCCATCCTATGCAAAGGATACAGGGGATGTAATAAAGCTAATTGATGGCTTTGAAATTCAGGGCTCGGATTTATTGGTGGGTATTGATGTGGAGGGACTGTACACCTCGATCCTGCATGATGTCGGAATTGCAGCTGTACAGTTCTTCATGCGGGAGGTGGGGTTCCCTCACTCAGAACCCAATTCATTGTTGAGTTACTTGAGTTTGTGTTACATTATAACTGCTTCCATTTTGCAAGGAATTATTACCGCCAGATCAGGGGCACAGCGATGGGGGCGGCGTGTGCCCTGGCCTATGCCTGCCTGCACCTTGGATTTTGGGAACGCAGTGAGGTTTACGGGCATGTGGATTTCGGGGCACACGCTGCCCTCTGGATTCGTTACATTGATGACGTGCTCCTGGTCTGGAGAGGCCCCAAAATAACTCTTATTCCTTTCCTTGACCAATTGAACCAAAATGACAGGAATATCACACTGACGTTTGACATTGACGAGAATAAAATTACTTTCCTTGACCTGACGACTGAGAAGGATGTTAATAGTCTGATAACTAAAACCTATCAGAAGCCCACTGCAGGCAATACATTGTTGCATGCAGGAAGCTTTCACCCACCGTCATTAATTAAAGGGATACCAATAGGTCAGATGTTAAGGGCACGCCGTAATTGCACCAGGGACTCTGACTTTAAAATTGAGTTGGAGGCCACGGAAAAAAGATTCTTGGAGAGAAACTTTGACAGTAAGATGTTAAAGACAGCTAGGGATAGAGCAGAAAGCACTGAACGGATAGAACTATTGACCAGGAATCGACGAGACGGTGACAAAGGTGGACCTGTTAGAATTGTGACAAGGTATGGATCACACTGGTCGCAACTCAGACGGATACTAGCTAAAAATTGGCACATTTTACAACTAGACCCTACACTGAGAGAGGTGGTTGGGGACCGGCCCTTGTTGACGGCTAGAAGAGCCCCAAACCTCATTGAAATGCTTGTCAAGTCAGAAAACAACCCCACTAAAATTAGAGCAAAGACTATGTGGTTGGGGTCCCACATCCAACCGAAGGGCATGTATGCATGTGGCAAATGCAGTGTATGCAATATGGTTGATCGGAGTTCGACGTTTAGAAATGCGCGGAACAGTCGCGAGTATGAAATCAAAAAGTTCATTAACTGTGACACAAAATTTGTAATATATGTGCTGGAGTGTCCATGCCATTTGTTGTATGTGGGAAAAACGGTAAACGAATTGAAAAAACGCATACAAAAACATATGTCGATTATCAGAAGTAAGGATAATCATTTATTCCATGACGCTAACCCTGAACTGCTAAAATTTAAGGGTATTTATAAAATGGAGCCCCCAACTAGAGGGGGGGGGGGACCTGGACAAAAAACTGAGACAAATTGAGACACGCTGGATCTAACAGCTAGGTACTTTGACACTGGGTGACCTAAACACAGAGTTCAGTTTTGCTCCGTTTTTATAGGAGCGGTGAACGGTGTGATGGCCACCCATACTGACTATGGGATAATCTGGGCGTTAAGATCATGATAGTTTGGGTATTAGTGCCCTTAATGTATACAATTAATGAGTAAAATAATATCATGATTTGGTAATGAAAGTGTCGGCCATGTCCCACCCTAATGAGTAATGTGTGGATACTGTGGATGATTGCAGTTGTTAGGATGTTAACCATATATATATAATAAGGACTAATGCTAACCAGTTAGGATACTGCTACTTAGGATATAAATGGTGGGCTGGAAACACAGTATTTGGAGTCTTAGGGTAGGTTAATATCGCAGTGAACGTTATATGAGTAGAAGATAGGTCTAGCTTAAGAAAAACACATTAGGTTTGCAAATATAGATGAAATCTGATGCTGCAATTAGATAAACAACTACAAGATGGCGATGAGCCTATGTGCCCGGACGACTGTTGATATGCCCATAGAGAGAGCATCCTTTCTTTAGATGCAGTTAGCTAGAAATCCTCATGATGGCGACATTCTGATGCGACCAAATGTTCGTATGCATGCGTACATCCAAGGGCTTTGCCGCCTACACTGCACCAAAGTCTTTGTCCACAAGATGGCAATGGAGAGACGCGACCTCGGAGTCGCATTGAGAAGTGATCCTATATAACAGCAGCCTCAAACCACCGCCTACAGATCACATGATTGAGGCCGGAAGAGGCCGATATGCGTGGTGAAGGCGTCCTCACTGCTCACCATGCGCAGCCCGGCCACATACCCCGCCTAAAGCCTACGACGGAGCCTGGCGCCGGCTGACCGTGCGGGAGGCACTACGCAAGAAGGGTAGTGTGTCTGAACCTACTGCCGGCTGGCAAAAAAACACGTGTGCACACGTCTTTTCCAGTTTCCTTTTATGAGACCTGAGGGATCCTACTCGCACTGCTGAATATGTAAGCTGATGTTTATAGTGGATGTTACCAGCTAACACAAGGCTGCACTCTGAAACCCACTGGATATGTGAGGGCCATGAACTGATCTACTGAGTGGTGAGAGCCTCGGTGAGGCAGAACTTTGCTTTCTAACTGCATGTGCATGTGCATTAAGCTCTGCAGATCTGTGTCCAGCTTTTGCCATCTAGGACTTTCATGCTTGTGCGGGTATTTAGCCATGTTATGGGATAGTTCTCTTTCCTGAACTGGGACTCTGCTTAGCATATGCAGCCTTTACCAACTTGACTATATATATATATATATATATATATATATATATATATATATATATATATATATATATACTTACAGTAGGTGTGTGATGGGATCCCAGGTCTGACTGGTATGATATGTACAGCAGAAGGAAATGGCAGCGCTTCCAAAACTTAAGTATACTTCAGGCTAGCTGCCTCCAGGGGTGTCAGCTTGCATTCAAATTTTAGAATTTAGATTAGTGTTAGCACATAATTTGCATCTGATTTGTATTCAAGGTATGCATTTAGCCCCAAGGGGCTGGGCATATCTCTGGAGCTTTCACTTCACTTGCAGCCTGTGAGCACTGCCCATTGCTTGCTGTCTTTTGAACAGACTGGTATGATAGTTATGCTGTTTGTGTGAGCTCAGCCGACTACTGTGCATGAACATCGTAGGAGTGAGTGTTTTATGTTTTTAAGAGACACAAAGTGTCAAAACAGTGTTATTTATCTTTTTGAATAAAGCTTTTCCAGTGAATTTGAAGCAGGGTCTGATTGAATATATTTTCTCTTGGCATTTACCTTTTTCAGCCCCATGCTCCCACATAGCTGTGTGGTGTTCAATGCTTAAAATTACCTATGTGTTCCAGGATCTAAAATATTTTTTTTTCTACACACTGTCAAAAGGAGCGGATGTGGTGCTAGTAGTAGTAGCAGTGGTGGCTGCCGGCTGAGTTTTAAGTGGGGTGCCAGAATCAGAGCAGGAGGAGGAAGTTATGTCACGGTTCCGTGCGGAAGCTGAGGAAGATGAGGTGTGTTAAATAGTCAACTACATCCTGACAATCTTGGGAGTTGAAGGCACGTGCCTTCTGAACACTGTACTTTGGTTGAGGGCGGCACGAAATCACGTCAGCATGACCTCAAACAGACCTGCCGGGTGGCCTGCCACTGGCTCTGCCCATTGTTTTGTCCATATTGGGGGCGGTGAAGTGAAAGGTATGCACTGACTTGACTAATACAATGTGCAGTCACACAGATGCAGTAAAGGTATGCAGTGACTGCTGGTATAATACAATGTGCAGTCACACAGATGCAGTAAAGGTATGCAGTGACTGCTGGTATAATACAATGTGCAGTCACACAGATGCAGTGAAAGGTATGCAGTGACTGATGGTATAATACAATGTGCAGTCACACGGTTGCAGTAAAAAGGTATGCACTGAATGTGCTGAGCCTGGCACAGTATAGCAATTAGCAAGGGCCAGGGGCGTATCTGGGTAATATGGCGCCTATGGCAAACACTGAATTTGCGCCCCCCCCCCCCCCCCCACACACACACACACACAAACCCAATATTAGAATTTAAACTGCCCCCCCCTAACATAAATTGAGTCGCCATGCTCCCCTAGATATTAGAATTAAGTAGCCATGTGCCTCAAAATTAAATAAATATTCCACATTCTTCCAGATAAATGAAAAATTAGACGCATGCTTCCGGATAGAAGAATCAAATAGTTCCATACCTCAAGATAAAATAATCAAGTAGTCAGATGCCTCCAGAAAATTCATCAAGTAGTCACATGCCACCCAATAAATATATTAAGTTAGCACAATTATCCAAATAATTAAGTAGTCACGCATCTCCAGTTAAAAAGTTAAGTAACTAGGTGCCTCACAAAACAATTAAATAGCCAGGTGCATGAAGATAGAATAAGGTGCCTCAAGAAAAATAATTAAGTACCCAAATAGGAAGCATCTCGGTGGCGGGTGGGAGGAAGCATCTAAGTGCTGGGTGTGGTGGGTGGGAGAAAGCATCTAGGTGCTGGGTGTGGTGGGTGGGAGGCAGCATCTAGATGCTGGGTGTGGTGGGTGGGAGGCAGCATCTAGGTGCTGGGTGTGGTGGGTGGGAGGAAGCATCTAGGTGCTGGGTATGGTGGGTGGGAGGCAGCATCTAGGTGCTGTGTGTGGTGGGTGGGAGGGAGGAAGCATCTAGGTGCTGGGTGTGGTGGGTGGGAGGCAGCATCTAGGTGCTGGGTGTGGTGGGTGGGAGGCAGCATCTAGGTGCTGGGTGTGGTGGGTGGGAGGAAGCATCTAGGTGCTGGGTGTGGTGGGTGGGAGGAAGCATCTAGGTGCTGGGTGTGGTGGGTGGGAGGAAGCATCTAGGTGCTGGGTGTGGTGGGTGGGAGGAAGCATCTAGGTGCTGGGTGTGGTGGGTGGCAGGAAGCATCTAGGTGCTGGGTGTGGTGGGTGGGAGGAAGCATCTAGGTGCTGGGTGTGGTGGGTGGGAGGAAGCATCTAGGTGCTGGGTGTGGTGGGTGGGAGGAAGCATCTAGGTGCTGGGTATGGTGGGTGGGAGGAAGCATCTAGGTGCTGGGTGTTGTGGGTGGGAGGCAGCATCTTGGTGCTGGGTGTGGTGGGTGGGAGGAAGCATCTAGGTGCTGGGTGTGGTGGGTGGGAGGAAGCATCTAGGTGCTGGGTGTGGTGGGTGGGAGGAAGCATCTAGGTGCTGGGTGTGGTGGGTGGGAGGAAGCATCTAGGTGCTGGGTGTGGTGGGTGTGTGGAAGCATCTAGGTGCTAGGTGTGGCGGGTGGGTGGAAGCATCTAGGTGCTAGGTGTGGTGGGTGGGTGGGTATTAGTGAGAATCTAGGTGCTGGGTGGGAGCATCTAGGTGTTAGGCTGGGGAGGGTGGGTAGGAGGGAGCATCTAGGTGCTATACTGGGGAGGGAGGGTCGGAGAATTTGGTGCTAGGCAAGGGAGGGAGGGTGGGATCATCTAGATGCTAGGCTAGGGAGGGAGGGTGGAAGCATCTAGGTGCTAGGCTAGGGAGGGAGGTGGGTGTGAGCATCTAGTTGCTAGGCTAGGAAGGGAGGGTGGGAGCATCTACGTGCCAGGCTGGGGAGGGCTAGGTGCTAGGCTGGGGAGGGTGGCAGCATCTAGGTGCCACGCTGGGGAGGTGGGAGGGGGCAGCATCTAGTTGCCAGGCTGGGTGGCAGCATCTAGCTGCCTGGCTTGGAAGGGTGGCAGCATTTAGGTACCAGGCTGGGGAGGGTGGTGGATGGCAGCATCTAGGTGCAAGGCTGGGTAGGATGGTGTAAGCATCCAGGTGCTGTGCTCGGCTGGGGAGGGTGGGGTGGCAGCAACGAGGTGCAGAAAGGGGTCATTGAAGGCATCCACGATCACATAGCAGCCACAGAAGAGACTCCCGGCATTTACCTTATCTGTACCGTAACTTATTTTCACCAGCAGCCAGTTGATCTCTCTCTGCGGCCTGTGCTGCCCCAGCTGCTTCATAGACAGTCAGTCTATGTGTACTGACTGTGACTGTCAACTGACCGCCCGTAGCTACACACATGCGCTGCTTCCTCTCCCACCCCATCAGCCCCAGCGGCACGGAGGCAGCCAATCAGGAAGGGAGATCGCCGGGAATGTAAGACAACAAAGTGGGCAGCGGACGCCGTTGCTATGGCGACTACAGACGCTGGGACTGGCGCAGCGTGGAGGAAGACTGTCTGGACCAGTGGATTGGCACCCAGCGGAGAAGCAAGGCCAGCCGATCTGGAGGAGGATGCAGCAAGTGGAGGAGAGTCGCCGACGTTGCTATGGCGACCAGTCAGAGCAGCGGGGAGGACTGTCTGGACCCGTGGACCGGCTGTGGAGTAAGACCCGATCAGGAGAAGTATCGCCGGGGATGGGAGGCAGCAAGTGGAGGCGGACCCGAGTCGCTTTCGTTGATATGGTGACCACAGACGCTGGGGACAGAGCAGGCTGAGCAGCGGGGAGGAGTGGAAGTGAATAGGCGGCACACGCACACACAGACAGTCCCGCTCTCTTCAGGACCTAAAGGGGTGATTTATTGCTTACAGGTGGATGCGCCCCCCTAGGTGAGTGACAAGGGGCGCCCATGGCAGGTGCCCTATGTGCACCCCTATAGATACGCCTCTGGCAAGGGCCAGCTGCGACAGACAGGGCTGTATATGCAGTGTCAGTGGCAGACACACACAAACAAACAAAAATCACAAGAACATTAGCTCTCAAAAGAGCTTTTTTTTTGTGGTGCTTTTCAGCAACAAATATCTGCAAGGAGCAAGCTAACAAGACCTAACTAACGCTCTCCCTATCTCTGCAGCAACCTCTCCCTTCTCTCCCTAAAGCAGGCAGCAGACAGAGTGAGAAAATGGCCGCCGCTGCTGCCTTTTATAAGGGAGGGGGGTCCAGGAGGGAGTGCATCCTGATTGGCTGCCATGTGTCTGCTGACTGTGATGTAGAGGGTCAAAGTTTAGTCCAATGATGTAGTATAGGGGGTGGGTCAAACTCGCTATATGTTAGCGTTTCGACACAAATGTGAACGCCCATTGTTCGCGCGAACCGTTCAGGCCATCTCTACACAAGAAGTGTAACGATTGGTGAAGCACAGAGAGGATCTGATTACCAGTGATCTGCAGTATCACTGGGAATACAGATATATACCAGATTATAAATGATCTGCAGTATCACCGATAATCCGATATACCAGCTAACCTCTGTTCACCTGAGTAGAGTGTAGTGTTAGGTGCAACAATAACACTTAGAGGACTAGGCCTCAGTGCAGTAAGGAGTACTCCACGAATTCCTTCCAAAGACCTGAATTCTCCAAGGCGGGAGGAGTCAGGTCGAGAGTAGGAAGGATGGTCTGAAAGTGACACTCAGGAGGAAGTGTCACTAACAGGACGGGGAACCGCCTCCAATAGTAAGGTCGGTTCTCGAGGTCGGACAAGCCAGGTCGTAAACACACGGACAGATAAAGTACAGATTCAGAAGACAGAGGCGGAGTCTCGGTACAGGCAGGGTTCGGCAACAGGGTGTCAGAAATATCGAGGTACAAGATCAGGAGGCAAGAGCAGAGTCTAAGGACGAGCCGGGGTTCAGCAACAGAGTATCAGAATGGCAAGGTACAAGATCAGAGTTCAGGAGGATAGTCAAGCAGGCAAAGAGTCATAACAGATAATCACAATCAAACTAGTACTTTAGCTATCAACAGAATCTAGCTAAGTGTAGGATTACAGCTCCAGCTGGTCCCGACACACTTAAGGATCTGACTACAGGTCTGAGTGCTCCCACGTATGTGTTCGCAATGCCAGACAACCAGCAACTGAGCAGCCAGCAGTATATATACACATGCATCTCTCCAGCACCTCCCCAAGCGCTGGACCAATGAGGAGTAGAGCCAGAGTCAGCTGACCAGCATGGTCAGCTGACTCATTTCTGGCCGTCATATTTACCCTGCCTGAGTGCGCGCGCGCGCGTCACTCTAAACCTCGAGGGACTATGTGTCCCAGCCACACCAGCACCGCTCTGCGGTGCCTTAGTAATGGGGCCATGCGTGCTCTGTCATGCCCTGCACGGGGACAGCCGCCTCAGACTGAGTGGAGGCGGCTGCCTCCCCGTGCTCTGCCCCGCCGTGCGCGGAAAGAGCCGCCTGCCGCTGACTCATGGCGGCGGCTCTTCCGCGCTTCATCACAGTACCCCCCCGAGGAGTGGACTCCGGACAACTCCTACCAGGTTTCTCGGTGTGTAAGGCGTGAAACTCCCTCCTTAATTCGTTCGCATGCATGCGACTCCCCGGTACCCATTGTCTCTCCTCAATGCCGTACCCTTTCCAATGTACGAGATATTGTACCGAGTTTTGTACAAAGCGTGAATCTAAAATCTTTTCTACCTCGTACTCAGGTTGGTCATCTACCAACACAGGAGGAGGAGGAGGAGTGGGACCCACATGGCTGGCTTAAGCAGGGATACGTGGAAGGACCTTACCCCACGCATGCTGGCGGGAAGATCAACGGAATAAGTAACGTTGTTGATCTTTTTAGCTACTGAAAATGGACCCACAAACCTGGGACCCAATTTATCTGAGGGCTGTCTCAGGGTCAAGTGACGTGTGGACACCCAGACCAAGTCTCCTGGCTGGAACTTCCACTCCAATGAGCGTCTTTTGTCAGCCTGACCCTTTTGACTCAGGAATGCCCTTTCCAGATTACTTTTCACCGTCCCCCAGATGTCTTTAAATGCCCTTTGCCAGGCTTCCAGGGTTGGAAACGGAGAGGAGACAACTGGCAAGGGGGAGAATTTGGGCGATCTCCCCGTCACCACCTGAAACGGAGAAAATCTGGAGGAAGAGTTTCTCAAATTGTTTTGAGCAAATTCTGCGAAGGGCAAGAATCTGACCCAGTCATCTTGCGCCTCTGCAACATAAAATCTCAAGTATTGTTCTAAGGACTGATTTATCCTCTCAGTCTGGCCATTTGTCTGTGGGTGGTAGCCCAACGAGAATGACAGCTTCATGCCCATTAGATGGCAAAAAGCCTTCCAAAATCTGGAAACAAATTGGACTCCCCTGTCTGAGACTATGTTTTCTGGAATGACGTGTAATCGGAAAATGTGAATGATGAATAACTCGGCCAATTCCTGAGCCGAGGGGAGTCCTTTTAAGGGCACAAAATGGGCCATTTTGCTAAAGCGGTCGACCACCACCCAAATGACCGACATGCCTTTAGATCCGGGAAGCTCACCCACAAAATCCATGGACAGGTGGGTCCACGGCTCACTCGGGGTGGGCAAAGGCTGCAAGGTACCGACAGGTGCCAGCCGGGAGGGTTTGCTTTTTGCACATATCGCACACTCCCTAACATATTCTCTGCAATCCGCTGCCAAGGAAGGCCAACAGGCACATCTGGCCACCAGATCTTGTGTTCTAGATGCCCCAGGATGCCCAGCATTCTTGTGCACATGGTACATCTCTAGAACCCGGAGACGAAAAGGTAGGGGAATGAACATAACCCCTGCGGGCTTCCCTTCCGGGATGTCCTGTTGGAAGGGAACCAAAGTCTCCTTCAAATCTTCCCAAGTTCCAGTTGCTGCTAATACCAACTTCTGGGGAACAATGGTCTCTGGAACGGAGGGCTGTGCTGTCTCTGGCTCGAAGTACCCAGATAAAGCATCTGCTTTAACATTTTTGCTACCCGGAGTGTATGTAATAATGAAACTGAACCTAGAGAAAAATAACGACCATCGAGCCTGACGGGGGCTCAACCTCTTAGCCCCCTCGATGTATTCTAAGTTTTTGTGATCAGTGTAAACCGTGATCGTATGCTCTGCTCCCTCTAACCAATGTCACCATTCCTCGAAAGCCAATTTAATGGCCAGGAGCTCCCTGTTGCCTATATTGTAGTTCCTCTCTGCTGGGGAGAATCTACGAGAGAAGTAAGCACACGGGTGCATCCTACCCTGCAAGCCTGATCGCTGAGACAGCACAGCCCCCACTCTGACCTCTGAAGCATCTACTTCAACAATAAATGGGAAAGAAGTATCCACATGTCTGAGGATGGGTGCCGAACAGAATAGATCCTTCAGGGTGGAAAAAGCATGTAGAGCCTCAGGAGACCAGTGAGTGGTATCTGCCCCCTTTTTTTTTTTTAAATTTTACTTTTTATTGAAAGC
The DNA here is from genome assembly GCF_040937935.1 of Hyperolius riggenbachi. Taxonomy (NCBI): domain Eukaryota; kingdom Metazoa; phylum Chordata; class Amphibia; order Anura; family Hyperoliidae; genus Hyperolius; species Hyperolius riggenbachi. The sequence continues at coordinate 342,619,151 of NC_090649.1, read as the reverse complement.
AAGGTGCACAGTGACAGAGAAACAACTTGTTTACATAAGATATTATGTATAAGAAACAGTAAAATGGTTTACATTAGATTTTTTACAGGGTTAGCATTCAAATTATAAACTTAGCCTTACTGCAGTACACATATAATCCTTTATTATGTAATGATTATTATCCTGTTGGGTATTCTTAAGAGTGCTATATATAGGGATTCTGTTCTTGTAGGAAGATAAGTTTGGATCGTACTATAATGTTCTACACGCAACAACCAATGGAGTCCCTCTATACACCCCACACCTCCCCTCCATTTTCTTAACTATGAAGAGATAGGGGTATTAAGAAGAAAAAGGGAAGAAAGAGAGGAGAAAGAGAAGAGAGAGAAGAGAGTACTGGGGGGAGCGCGTGAGGGTGCCACAGCCCCCACCCACTCCCCCCTTCCCCCCCCCAGAGGTATCTGCCCCTTTTTTAGTGAGACTGGTAAGGGGAGAAATGACCGTGGAGTACCCCTTTATGAACCGCCTATAATAGTTAGCAAAACCGAGAAACCGCTGAAGAGACTTCAGCCCAACCGGCTGAGGCCATTCCAGAACAGCGGAGACCTTGGCAGGGTCCATAGACAGGCCCGTGGTGGAAATTATGTATCCCAGGAAGGCGACAGACGTTACTTCAAAAATACATTTTTCAAGTTTTGCGTATAAAGAGTTTTGCCTCAGTTTATTCAAAACAAATTTTACATGAGTCCTATGTTCAGAGAGGTTATTGGAGAAAATAAGTATATCATCTAGGTAGACTAGAACAAAACTCCCCAACACCTCCCTGAAGACCTCGTTGATGAGTTCCTGGAAAACGGCCGGGGCATTACATAGCCCGAAGGGCATCACCAAGTACTCGTAATGCCCGTCCGGTGCATTAAAGGCCGTTTTCCACTCATCGCCCTTTCTTATGCGCATCAGGTTATACGCACCCCGCAAATCCAGCTTAGAAAAGATCTTAGCGTCGGTGATCTGTGTGAATAAATCGTCTATAAGAGGCAGCGGATAGCGATTCTTCATCGTAATCTTATTAAGACCCCGGTAATCAATGCAGGGCCGCAGGCCTCCGTCTTTTTTTCTAACAAAAAAGAAACCTGCCCCAGCAGGCGACCGGGACGGGCGAATGAAACCCTTGGCCAAATTTTCACGGATGTAATCTTGCATGGCCAATTTTTCGGGCCCCGACAAATTGTACAAATGGCCCCGGGGGGGCACACACCCTGAACGGAGATCGATGGGACAGTCGAAAGGGCGATGTGGGGGTAACTTATCCGCTGCCTTGGGGCAAAATACGTCAGAATATTCCATATACTGTTCAGGAACCCCCTCCACCTGAACCCTGGTTTGGCCTAAAGTCACCCTTCCTAAACATTGCTGAAAACAACGATCTGACCAGGAAATTAATTGACCAGTGGCCCAATCAATGTGTGGGGAGTGCAGGTGTAGCCATGGCATGCCGAGTATAATTGTGGAGGTGGCCATATGTAACACAAAAAACTGTAACTTCTCCCAATGTAATACCCCTATGGTAACTCCTACCTCTGGTGTCAGAGTCAGGGAATGATTCCTCTGCAGAGGAGAATCATCCACTGCCGTAACCTGCACGGGTGGATCCACCGGCGTGAGCGGAACCCCCAATTTCTTAGCGAACTCGAAATCCATGAAATTTGCCGCGGAGCCTGAATCAATAAAGGCTTCCGTGACCTCAGTTTTATCTTCCCATGAAACTGTACAGGGAAGAAGCAACCGTCTTTCTTTTAGGGGCGTGAGTTGGGCGCCTAGGGTGTCACCCCTTACAACTCCTAGGCGGTAGCGTTTCCCGGCTTATTCTTATTCGGCTTAATGGGACAATCTCGTCCCCTTTGTCCTCCCTCACCACAGTATAAACATAACTGTTCAGTCATTCTCCGTCTTCTCTCCACTTGGGTCAGCTTAGACCAACCGATCTGCATCGGCTCAGGTGGAGGCACGACTGGAGATGATGAGACCAAAGGAGATGGAGTTACCGGAGGTGCTGCGTAAGATGTTACCCTGACACGGTAACTGCCCCTAGTCTGTCTTTGATGACGTAGCCTACGGTTGATTCGAATGGCCGATGAGATGGCCTCATCGACTGTTTTGGGCTCGGGTTGGCTTAACATTAGGTCAGAGACCTCATCTGACAGCCCAGACAGGAAATAATCTAACAAGGCATAGGTATCAAACCTGGCCGTAACTGACCACCTATGAAATTCTGCCGCGTAATCTTCGACTGAGCCTTTGCCTTGCCGCAAAATCTTGAGCTTCTGCTCAGAGGTCGCAGCAAGGTCTGGGTCGTCGTATATTACTGCCATGGTTTTAAAGAATTCCTCTACTGAGGTCAGAGCTGTATCTGTAGGAGGCAGGTTGTATGCCCAGGACTGGGAGTCACCAGTTAACAAAGTTTTAATAAAAATGACCCGTTGGGCTTCAGTTCCCGAGGATCGGGGTCTCAACTCGAAATATGATAACACTCTACTCTTAAAATTTCGAAAGTCAGATTTGTGGCCGGAAAATGTATCAGGTACGGGCATACGTATGTCATCACTAGGAGGGGTTCGCACCGAATCCACTGACGTCTGGAGGGTTCGCACAGAGCCTGATAGGGCATCAATTAATGCTTTGTGCTGGCCCAGTGCTTGATGAATGTTATCTACCGAAGTGGCAAGCACATTCAGAGGGTCAGCGCGTGCGCCTATCTGTCTTTTGGTCTGGCGTTCTGTAACGATTGGTGAAGCACAGAGAGGATCTGATTACCGGTGATCTGCAGTATCACTGGGAATACAGATATATACCAGATTATAAGTGATCTGCAGTATCACCGATAATCCGATATACCAGCTAACCTCTGTTCACCTGAGTAGAGTGTAGTGTTAGGTGCAACAATAACATTTAGAGGACTAGGCCTCAGTGCAGTAAGGAGTACTGCACGGATTCCTTCCAAAGACCTGAACTCTCCAAGGCGGGAGGAGTCAGGTCGAGAGTAGGAAGGATGGTCTGAAAGTGACACTCAGGAGGAAGTGTCACTAACAGGACGGGGGACCGCCTCCAATAGTAAGGTCGGTTCTCGAGGTCGGACAAGCCAGGTCGTAAACGCACGGACAGATAAAGTACAGATTCAGAAGACAGAGGCGGAGTCTCGGTACAGGCAGGGTTCGGCAATATCGAGGTACAAGATCATGAGGCGAGAGCAGAGTCTAAGGACGAGCCGGGGTTCGGCAACAGAGTATCAGAATGGCAAGGTACAAGATCAGAGTTCAGGAGGATAGTCAGGCAGGCAAAGAGTCATAACAGATAATCACAATCAAACTAGTACTTTAGCTATCAACAGAATCTAGCTAAGTGTAGGATTACAGCTCCAGCTAGTCCTGGCACACTTAAGGATCTGACTACAGGTCTGAGTGCTCCCACGTATGTGTTCGCAATGCCAGACAACCAGCAACTGAGCAGCCAGCAGTATATATACACATGCATCTCTCCAGCACCTCCCCAAGCGCTGGACCAATGAGGAGTGGAGTCAGAGTCAGCTGACCAGCCTGGTCAGCTGACTCATTTCTGGCCGTCATATTTACCCTGCCTGAGTGCGCGCGTCACTCTAAACCTCGAGGGACTATGTGTCCCAGCCACACCAGCACCGCTCTGCGGTGCCTTAGTAATGGGGACATGCGCGCTAACCGCTGCGTCCAACGCGGCGGTTATTCCGCACTCCATCATGCCCTGCACGGGGACAGCCACCTTAGACTGCCTCCCCGTGCACTGCCCCGCCGTGCGCGGAAAGAGCCGCCTACCGCTGACTCATGGCGGCGGCTCTTCCACGCTTCATCACAAGAAGTCAAATAGGGCGTCACGCCGAGTTAATGGGGTGGAGTGTAGGGAACATATACTAAATAATTGAGCTTGTATAGTATGAGTGTCCATGCACAAGTGTGGGTCACATCTGGAAGATAATATGGGGTATGACGATATGGATCACTTCATTATTTGTAATGTTATAGTATAAGTTTTAATTAGGAGTAGAAGTGAAATAAGGCGGACTGGATAAGCATAGGTTTGGGAGCATAATATGATACATTGTATAAGGGAATGATTACTATATGGGTTAACAGAAGATACAAGGGGGCATTTACTGTATTAGATAGGAGTGTGACGTGTATTTTAGACTATCCTTTTATTCATGTAAATGTATGCGGGTAATGAATTTACGCTATTTGTGAGCAACTTTGATATATATATATATATATATGAGGACAGCCTTGTAATAGATAGCGGAGATACCGCTGCAGAGACATGCGGCATGGCGGCTATTTCCGCGTATCAGCCAGCGGCCTCTGCCGCGCGGTTACATGCTGAGACTTTGCCTGGTCCTTCTATTGCTCACAGGTTAAGGGCTACGCGCGCGAGCCGAGAGACAGGACCTTTATGCATCTAGGAGGGGAGTCAGCTGACGCGCGGTCAGCTGATTCCAGCCAGCATCCGGATTGGCTGAGTGACTGGGGCGGTGCTGTGGAGCATGGTTGGGTATATATAGGATAGGCCTGTCAGTAGCTCCTCGTCTGCTGTTGCAAATGCTATCGTGTCAGACCCTAGTCAGATCCTAAAGTGTGCTAGAACCGGCTGGAGCAGGGGATTCACACTTAGCCAGATTCTGTTGATAGCTTAAAGTACTAATTGCATTGTTTATTTGTTATGACTTTCTGCTTCCTCTGACTATCCTCCTGTTTGTCGATTCTGTGCCTCAGCCATCTGATTCACGTTGCCGACCCTGCTTGTTATTGACGCTGAATCAGTCTGCCTACTCTGCCTGTCTGACCTTGCTACCCCCACCAGTGGGCCTAGCCACTAGTGAGGGAAATTACTGTCTGTATCATCTACTCCTAGGCTGCAGTACTGTCTGTATCATCCACACCTAGACTACAGTACCGTCTGTATTACCAACTCCTAGGCTGCAGTACTGTCTGTATCATCTACTCTTAGGCTGCAGTACTGTCTATATTGCCTACAGTTAGGCTGCAGTACCTTCTGTATCAACTATGCCTAGGCTGCAATACAGTTCGTATCACCTGTTCCACAGAGGATTGTTAGTGCAGTACTAATTGTATTACTCCTCGTGCTGTGCACCAAACACTACTAGGCTGCAGTACTACCTGAATCACCTGCTCCACAGGTGATCAGTTGTTCAGCTCTGGTTGTATTATCTTCTACTTGCGTTTGTGCTTCCAACACTCTCGGCTGCAGCACGGTCTGACTCACCTGCCCAATAGTGAGCACCGGCTGCAGTACTGTCTGGGTTACCCGCTCCTCGGGTGAACCCACTCATCCTAATTACTGTTACACCAAACACTATACTACATTAGCTGCCTTGTGCTTTGCTATACTTGTATTATTGGTGATTCTGCAGATCACCATATAATCAGGTATAGTATCTGTATTATTGGTGATACTGCAGATCACCAATAATCAGAAAATCTGTTCAGCTGACACCTATCGTTACAAGCCTGTAGTAAAGCGAACTATATTGGACTAATATTGTTTAATATGACCTCTGCTAGGCAACGGGAAGATGCAGGGGAATTCCGTTTTTAATAATGTGGTTTTTAAAGAAAATCCGCTGGCAAACCAGGAAGTAATTTGCACAGAAGAGGAACTATAGCATCTCCCTGCCGCGCCAGGTACAAGCCCCTGATGAGTCAGCATTGCCGAAACCGATAGATTTACTTCAGGTGTGGCAGGCTGGGAGACTGTTATGATCGCTTCTGCAGCGTTTACTGCTGACTGCAGTGGTATTGCAAACCAAGCAGTTCTAATGTCATTACATGCATTTGCTTGCATAGTTTGGTTTGCACTTAAACTAGTTGCTGATTCCATCTGCAGTCGCTCTGAAGTTAATGACAGTTTAATATGCTTTTGTGTAAACAAACATTGTCTGCTGCAGTGGAGGGGCGGTCCCTTTCCTGCAGGCTGCATATCATTGTCTGCCTTTTCCTGCTATCAGCCTGTGATTAATTACCATTCACTTGTGTGGGAATCTGCAGGTCTGCTCCCATTGGATGACCTCAGTATAAAGAACTGCTTCCTGCAATGCCTCATGGGCTACCATAGTCTCAGATTCTATCTGTTACTCTGCCCGTGCCCCACCTCGTTCCTAGTCCGTGTGGACTGCGCTGACTCCTGCGAAGGGGTCAGCGAGTCCTCCTAGTTCTGCTCTTGTTCTAGAAGTTGTTACTTGCTTGTCTTGTGTCATATATTGGTTCATCGCCAATATATACGCATACTTGCGCATTTTGTTATTTTCCTTGAATTCGTGTTACGTTGATACATCAGTGTCGCTGATATATACGTACACGAACTGTTTATATCCTGTGTTCCGTTAGTCAGCGTTCCAGCACGCTGAGCTAGTTATCCTGTTCCTGGTCCTGTTTGTGGATTGCGTTCATCTCTGCGAAGAGATAGCGAATCCTTCTGAGTCCTGTTCCCTGTATTGCTCCAGTCTTAGTCAGAGTTCCTGCTTATGTCATATATCGGTTCATTGCCGATATATACATATGTTAGTCAGACGTTACGAATAGTTTCATTGATAGCTGTAATTGTAATACGCTAGGAAATCATACTTATTGTATATTTATCTGTGTTACGTTCATCTATCTTGATCCTGCTATCTTCTGACTATCCTGTCCTGTCTTTGTGAGGCACGCCATCGCCGCAACGCATTGGCTGCCTCATTCCAGTCTGTCTGGTTTTGGACGCTTGCTGTCGCTAAGTAGCCGCTAGCTAGCAAGCGTTCATTCTGTCTACTTGTTCTGATCTCCTCAGTCCTGGTTTATGCGCTCAGCGCTACTTTGCGCTGAGACGTTATTACGAAAGTGTTGTTTGTGGCTGTTCGGATCTGCACCGGCTCTGTGCACCACAATCTCCTATTGGAGTCAGTCCTCTCCTCCACTAAACTGGGGATATCCTGATCCCTTGTGCTGGTGTGTGTACCTCCTTCACGTCAGCTTATGTGTTGTATGCTGACTGTGGAGATTACACCTCCAAGCTTAACATTATGGTAGCCCCATTACCAATCCCCATTGTGGGGGGGGTTCCCAGCAAAAATGACACTGTTTGTTATGGTTCCTGTTCCTTTAAGAAATTTGAGAAGCTCAATTCTGAAACAGAAAATGAGTTTTTTTCTGAATGTACCAGGTTCCTGGCCAATCCCGAGCTCCAGGCTACTCCTGTTTCAACGTGGGCCCCCCAGCTAGTTTATGTTTTATTTAAGGGAAGATTGTTTCAGTGGGCCTACGATGTCTTGGATCATACCAATTTAAAAGAGAGACCACTGGAATTTCTAGCATTTGTGATCCATAACTAGCTGCGCAAAACCGATTTGCCTAGCCCTTTTGATAAGCTCCTGGCAGCTTGTCAATCAGCTGCTCCTTCTACTGCCTACAAAAATAATCAGCAAGCAGATAATTGTTCTGATAACTTTTCTTCTGCTAAGGCAGCAGGGTCTAAAGCCAAACGTAAACGCTCCAAAAGAAAAGCGTTACAAGCAGCGGAGTCGTTGCCCTTGGCGACTGCGCATCAGATCTGTAATGAGACTCCGCCAGTAGCAGATAATGAAATTCAGTCACCATTCAGGGGAGTCAAATGGACCTATGAAACTACTAATGAACTTTCATTGCTAGCCAGGGAAAATAAAAGTTCTTGTTTAAATGAATTATCTGAATATGATTATGAAGATATATTACAGAGTATTGAACAGATCAATTTATTCGTGCAGCAAGGGAAATTTGCATACACTACAGTTCAACACTTGCTACAGGTATTGGAGATCCTTAGGAATAAGAAATCGGCCAATCACCTGCTAAATAACCCAATGTATGTTTCTGCCACTAACACATTTGCAAACTATGATCAGCCGGAATGCTCAGCTGTTAAATATGCATGGGATCCTCCATTTGAGAAAGGAGAGATGGAAGCCCTGGTCTATGAATGGAAGAAAGATGCAAGTTCATTTTGTCAGTTTTACAGTGCAAAAAGTGAATTAGTATTGAATGCATGCATTAAGTCTGCCTATAACCTAATAAAAACTGGTGTGTGTGGGTATGACTTTGTGGCTCCATTGATCGATGTGTGGAGAATGATTCTGGACGATTTTTATGCGATTCAATCAGTTGATACCAGGGAAGACACACTGTCAAGTGGAGATTGTTCCACTTCCTCAGTTCCTGAGGACTCGCCTGCTTCAGCACCTTTGGCTGATTCAGCGAGTGATTCAGAGCTCCTTTTGTGTGAAATTGAAGTTCCTGTAATTCCACCCTGTACCATGGATAACTCAGTGTTACTTCCCAGTAAGACAGAAATGACTAATACTTCCTTAATCTTGCCCTGCACAAATTTCTCAGCAGAGGACCCAGAGGTCCTGCTGACTTCTGAGTCCAGCCTAGCCAGTACTCATGAGTCTTTGTTCAGTGAAACAGACACCAGAAAAATCTTGCCTGTCTCTGCAAACACTTCTGCAGAAATTACCTGTGTTAATAAAGTTCAACTCCTGTCTGACCCAGCAGATGCCAATAGATGCACTACATCAGTTTCTGAGTCCCAGCAATCCTGTCCAGAAATCTCAGAACCCCAGCATCTGAATTTTCCAATTTCACAATTGAATGGTGATTTAGATGCGCAAACATTGTGTTTTGACCTTCCTGTTTCTACACCTCACTCTAGTTTCATGAATAACTCAGAGCGTCTGCTATGTGAGTCCGAAATCGCAGAATTATTACCGTGTTCAGAAAATGTTCCAGTGAACTTGCCCTGTACCATGAATTGTGCAGTAGATCTCTCCAATGAAACTTAGGTCACAGAATCATTATGCTGTCCAGCAGGTGCTTCCATGGTTTTGCCCTGCAGTGTGGACTGTTCGGTGATCCTGTCCAGTGAAGCTGTGGTCACAGAGTCTTATGCTTCACCCAGTACTTTGGATACTTCAAACCCTCTAGCAGAACAGTCTGAGGCACTGCTTACCTCAGTTGGTGTTGCAGTAATATTCACTTGTCTAGCAGCTGTTTTGGAATTACAGTCTGCTCTAATAAAACTTGATGAAATTCTGCCCAGCGAAGCAGAAGCCATTGAAATATTGTCCTCGTCAGCAAGTGTGTTAGATACCTTGCCCTGTACACAGTCTGATTTAACCAAGGTTGTTGAGTCCCTCTCCAGTGTTGTAACAGCCGAGGAACTCCAGCCCTGTCCTCTGAATGTTTCAAAAGTCTTGCCCTGTAACATGGATAATTCTGACTCGCTGGAAAAAATAATAGAAATCTCAGAATTTCAGTCCGGGTTAATGAGTGTTTCTGAAACCCAGCCCTGTATCCTGGAAAATTCTGGTTCTCTGGCCGGTGTGGCAGAAGTTCCTGAGTCCCCTTCCTGTCCAGTGAGTTACTCAGTTTTGCCTAGTTCAGTGGGGATTGCTGCACTACTGACTTGTTTTGCAGCCCTTCATGAGCTCCAATCCAGTGTATTTGATGAGTCTCTGTCTAGTCCACAAGAAGTTATGGGAACCCTGTCTAGTTCGGTGCATACATCAGAAGATTTGTCCTGTCTTGTAAATGCCCCTGAACATGATTTGTTAATAACTTTGCTGGAATCAGAGACATCTAAGTCTGATCCTGCATTTTTTAGTGAGAATCCAGTAACTGTGAAGTCTAGTCATGATGATTTTTTTTTGCCCAGTCCTGGTTTCGGTCCTACCTTGACTGACTTTGAGGTTTGCAGTTCCTTGACATGCCCAGAAGTCTCTCTTGTGCCGGTGTGCCCAGATGTGCTTCGTATGCCAGAGTGCCCAAGTGTGTCTGTGTTAGCGTGCTCACGTGCTTCCCTAGTGGAGACATGTTCTGATGTTGCCGGTTGGCCTGCATGCCCGGAGATGGTTCTGGTCCCTAAAAGCCCTGATCTTGATGTTTGTCCTTGTGACCCTGACTCTGGAGTTGCCCGGGGTTCCATAGGGGTTCTTGATAGTTCTCCATGTGAGCCTAAGGGGCGTTCTGACCTGTGGGGATCTCTTTGGAGCTTCCAAGTGTTCTGGGAGATCTCTGAGGAAACTTGTCCTGGTACCTTGGACTGGTTCAACAGTGGGTTTTGTGTTGGTAAGGACAGTTCCGGTGGGCATTGCAAAGGCTTTGGCGTTTTTGGACAGTCCTTGGAAGGCGGTGGGTATCGCGCAGAGAGTTTCTTGGGGTTGTTTTCTGGAAGTCGTGGTTCTGATGGGTGTCACACTGAGGCTTGTAGTGCTGACGGGCATGGTTCGGTAGGTTCTGGTTCCAATTGGTCTAGTTTTGGTGAGACTGATTCGGGAATTTGGTTTTGTCGGACGGATCCGACCTTCATGAATTTTCAGTCAGATCAGTTTGCTGGATTTCCCACTTCTGATTTTTTGGTTTGGGTGGTTCAGGAGAAATATGTCAGTTTTCATAGGCGTCCAGAGGCCGCGTTTAAGGGAGGGGGTACTGTTATGATCGCTTCTGCAGCGTTTACTGCTGACTGCAGTGGTATTGCAAACCAAGCAGTTCTAATGTCATTACATGCATTTGCTTGCATAGTTTGGTTTGCACTTAAACTAGTTGCTGATTCCATCTGCAGTCGCTCTGAAGTTAATGACAGTTTAATATGCTTTTGTGTAAACAAACATTGTCTGCTGCAGTGGAGGGGCGGTCCCTTTCCTGCAGGCTGCATATCATTGTCTGCCTTTTCCTGCTATCAGCCTGTGATTAATTACCATTCACTTGTGTGGGAATCTGCAGGTCTGCTCCCATTGGATGACCTCAGTATAAAGAACTGCTTCCTGCAATGCCTCATGGGCTACCATAGTCTCAGATTCTATATGTTACTCTGCCCGTGCCCCACCTCGTTCCTAGTCCGTGTGGACTGCGCTGACTCCTGCGAAGGGGTCAGCGAGTCCTCCTAGTTCTGCTCTTGTTCTAGAAGTTGTTACTTGCTTGTCTTGTGTCATATATTGGTTCATCGCCAATATATACGCATACTTGCGCATTTTGTTATTTTCCTTGAATTCGTGTTACGTTGATACATCAGTGTCGCTGATATATACGTACACGAACTGTTTATATCCTGTGTTCCGTTAGTCAGCGTTCCAGCACGCTGAGCTAGTTATCCTGTTCCTGGTCCTGTTTGTGGATTGCGTTCATCTCTGCGAAGAGATAGCGAATCCTTCTGAGTCCTGTTCCCTGTATTGCTCCAGTCTTAGTCAGAGTTCCTGCTTATGTCATATATCGGTTCATTGCCGATATATACATATGTTAGTCAGACGTTACGAATAGTTTCATTGATAGCTGTAATTGTAATACGCTAGGAAATCATACTTATTGTATATTTATCTGTGTTACGTTCATCTATCTTGATCCTGCTATCTTCTGACTATCCTGTCCTGTCTTTGTGAGGCACGCCATCGCCGCAACGCATTGGCTGCCTCATTCCAGTCTGTCTGGTTTTGGACGCTAGCTGTCGCTAAGTAGCCGCTAGCTAGCAAGCGTTCATTCTGTCTACTTGTTCTGATCTCCTCAGTCCTGGTTTATGCGCTCAGCGCTACTTTGCGCTGAGACGTTATTACGAAAGTGTTGTTTGTGGCTGTTCGGATCTGCACCGGCTCTGTGCACCACAATCTCCTATTGGAGTCAGTCCTCTCCTCCACTAAACTGGGGATATCCTGATCCCTTGTGCTGGTGTGTGTACCTCCTTCACGTCAGCTTATGTGTTGTATGCTGACTGTGGAGATTACACCTCCAAGCTTAACAGAGACGCTGGTTACCAGAGCTGGGACAAGGTCCTTCAGCACCCAAGGCTGAGACACCAAAGTGCGCCCCTCCATCCCTCCGCCCCAGCCGTCACACACTGATTGCTACTAGACTAAGAGGCGCCCCAGGGCCCCCAACCTCCCCAATACCTTAATCTCTAGTTATCTGACTTGCAGTCACTGCCATGTATCCCCTTTTCCTATTTCTTTCTGCTTCAAAAACAATTGGGAATGACAACTGAATGAATTGTGCGCCCCCTCCTACACTGCGCCCTGAGGCTGGAGCCTTTCCAGCCTCTGCCTCGGCCCGGCCCTGCTGGTTACATGCGACGGTGAGGACGTCCAGATAATTTTATGATGTGTGCATATAAAAAATCTTTTAAATGTGAGTGTACCACTATTTTTTTATGTTTTATAATAAACAGTATTACCCTATGAGAAGCCTCTCTCTTAGGTTTTAAAGGTGTCTAACCAGTATATTAGAGCTTGGAAGGAGGAAAAGTGCTGGAGGTTGAAATAGTGTATATGAAGAGCAGAGAGCTGGTCTGTGATCGGTCATCTACCAAATCTGGTGAGCCTCGACCTTTTTATACATGCTGGTGACACACGTCACATGCATGCTGGCACACTTTTTTTGCAGTGGAGCACGGTGTTCACAAAGGGGAATGTGGTGAATAGGAAAGTTGTTTTGAAGTTGGATTACACTATATCCCCCCATATTTTATGTTTTTTATGAGCTGAGACTGCAATGGAAAGTGAAAAAGATTGGAGTGTATTTTGTACAAAAATCTGATTGCTGAGCTGTTGATAAATCAGCAACTAACATCGGTGAGTGCAATTGCTGCTGTTAATATTGGATTGGATGAGCAATAGTATTGAAGCGTGATTTTGAAACAACAGACGACTAAAGAACTTTATATGTCAATACAGTTGGAATACATGTATTGTGGACTGTGTGAGCTCTGCACATGTTTCCATAATATTTATCAGTCATAGTTGTGGATTTTCTTTAGGGCCTGTTTCCACTGCATGCAGATTGAATGCAGAATGGATGCAGAAAAACTGACTCTAATTAATGCCTATGGGCCTGTTTCCACTAAACGCGATTTTTCTGATGCAAATGTTCCCATAGGCATTCATTGGAGTCAGTTTTTCTGCAACCATTCTGCATCCAATCTGCGTGTAGTGGAAATAGGCCCTTAGAGTTAGGAAAAGAAGAAAGCATCTCAACCCTTTTTAAATTAAGTATTGTTAGAAATATTTCCAGTAGTAAAAGATTCCCCATGTTAACTACTATCACTGTGAAGAATCCCTTTCTATACATGTGATAAAATATATATTTTTTTCCTACCAGGAGTCGATCAGGTCTTCTTGTCATTTGTACAGGCCTAGTGTACGTGTGTGTGTGGGTGTGTGTGTGTGTGTGTCACAAACAGGCATATATACAGCCAGGGGCATACCTAGAAATCCCCCCTGCAAAAAAAAAAAAAAAAAATCCGCCCTCCCCCCTAGGGCCGGCTCAGGGACTTTTGGGGGGACAGGAGGGGTCTCAGCATAAGAGGAGAGTGTGGCCGCAGATCGGTGGGGAGGGGGGACATTCCCCTCCCCCCTCACCTCGGGTTCTCCTCTCAGTGCTCCCCTCCTGCAATCATTGGTAGCGGCGGCGACAGGCTGAACACATTACCTCCTTCTCGCTGGAGGTCTTCTGACCCCTAAGAGCAACTTCCTGTTTACACAGGAAGTTGCATGAAGCTCTTAGAGATCAGAAGACCTCCGGCGAGGAGGTAATGTGTGTAATGTGTTCAGCCTGCCGCCGCCGCTGCCACCAATGATTGCAGGAGGGGAGCACTGAGAGTAGAGCACGAGGTGAGGGGGGGGGGGGGAAATGTCCCCCCTCCCCACCGATCTGCGGCCACACTCTCATCTTATGCTGCGACCCCTCCTGCCCCCCAAAAGTCCCTGAGCGGGCCCTGGGGGCCCTGGCCAAGCTCCCCCCCCTGATGGCAGGGGTCACATCCACTATTGTTACGCCACTGTATACAGCCTTGTCGCAGCTGGGCCTAGTTTCTGTACTCTGCAAGGCCCAGCACACTCTGTATTACCATTGTATATCTTTCCACTGTATTTGTGATTTAACTTACTAATGCATAGCTGTGTTTGTGGTTGACACTGCATAGATAGAGCCCACAGACAGTTGCCAGGCCAGCTGGGATTTGTAGTCCCACCACTGGCAGCACACTTTTATACCAGTGCATACCTTTCCACTATCTGTGTGCTAGCATTTTTCTGGTGCATGTACATGCCTAATTTTTCTGGCTGCACTGTGGCTGCTACAACAAAACAAACAGCATGTACATGTGTCAATTCCCCTTCAAGATCGTTACATTGACGCGGTGAAGGGGCCTGCGTATCACAATGAAGCAATGACCTATATGAGTGTGTTGGGGGGCACACCCAAGATAATAAGGTCATTGCTTGATTGTGGACAGAGCAAATTCGATCAGCTGGACAGTTACTGTTCTGTCATTGAGCTACCTCAGCCCGACCGTATGGGCTGGAAAACCACCATCGCCTGCACTCTCGCCATCGTGTGAACCAGCACGGCCATCCCTACACAAACAGCTGTTTGCTGTGCGTTACACAGTGAGTTTGGTCTGTCAGTGTGAAGCAATACACTACTTACACTACCTGATCCATGTATACACACGCAAGATGTTTTCAAGCACTTTATGCCTCCAGTGTAGGAATGCAATGTGATTTCTGCCCTTTAGGGATTATAACCCTGCTCTGCATCAAATTGATAATTTTTCCAGGGACTTTTGGCATGTATCCCACTCAGGGGAGGACTGGGACCTTTCAGCCTGGGGGGAAAACACAAACTAGAGGCCCGTTTCCATGGCAGCCCCATCCCAAATGACGTCAGACACGTACCCCACGTGCTACATGCTGGTAGTCACATGGGGCGCCCATGTGGAAATACAGAAAGGACACTTCCAGGGCAGTGTGACAGGTAAAGTATAACTGCACAGGCACCGGGGGTCACATAATACATTTGGAAGGATGACAGCAAGGGGTTTCCGTTGTGTCCGTCGTTCGTGATTATTGCACGTCGTTACCGCTGCACATCAAATCAACCACATCGGCCTGAGATTTCCCAACATCTCAGAGTCAACCAATTTCCACCCAAAATCAGTCAAATCGTCAATTGGGCATGCTTGTGGTGGCACCGATTTTCACCCAATCCGATAGTAATTATCAAAACAGTTGGTTGATAAACAACAGGTGTAATTCCCCAAGATTCCCCCCCACACACACACTTATGTCCATAGAGGTACTGTCCCTTCAGAAGAGGGACAGTTGGGAGCTATAATGGTGTGAAAGCAGACAGAGGGTTTTTTTTCTATGGACCCCGCATGCAAGCCTCTGCTCTGCATCTTACTGTGTACATTTACCAACTTACCCATCCTCTAATTGCTCCGTAATTGCACCCTTATTTTTCTCAGCCAGCCTAATGTTTCACATACAAAAACCTTAATGCAGCAAGTACTGTGCCAGCCCTAAATCATTAAATGAGAGACAGCCTGGGGGGAAATCTCCCCCTTTCCCCCCTGGCCAGTCCTCCCCTGATCCCACTCCGCCATGCCCCCCTCCAGGTGTTAGACTCCTTGAAACATCTTTTCCATAATTTTTGTGGCCAGAAACAGTGTTTGTAGCTTTTAAAGTTTGCCTGTACATTTAAGTCTATTGCAGTTCGCAGACTTTTGTGGAAGTTTGCGTCCATAAACCCAAAATCCGAGATTTGCGCAATCTACTAAATAGAGTTTATTAACTTGTTATAAACGAGTATTCAAGTCTTTCTTCACATCTGATGTTCCCAGTTGTGTGCCATTTATTTTACATGGTGATCTATTGTTGCAAACCTAAAAGATATCTCAGTGACTTACTGGCTGCACGTAAGGTGTGAGCATAGAATTTTAGAATAAACATCTTCTCTCCTAAATGTGCCTGAAAGTGACAGTGACAACTGTATATTAGAGAAAAAGGAAATACAAATAATAGGTGGAACATGAAAAAGCTTACCAAGAACCTGTGTCATCAGCTGAAATGATGGTGCTGGTAGCATCTTTAACATTCTTTGAAATTTTGTTGCATTTCTTGTCATGGGCCACAATTCCTTTATCAAACATCAGATGTAGACGAAAAGTTACAGACTTAACCACTGCAAATAGTACCGCTGTAACTATGCAGTAAATGCATAAGGTGAGTCTTGTTGAAGGCAAACCCTGTGGAAAATATAATCAGTAAATACACAGTCGTTTAGAACAATATAAAGGCACATACACACGCCTGACTAAAGTGGAATGAGGCGTCCGATAATGACCACCTCAGCCGATAATTAGGCATGTGTTTAGAGCCTTAATTCACAAGCGATCTGCCAGGCGGATTAACTCACAAATATAGGAGAAAAATTAAATTGGATCTAGCCCAGTGAGTGCAGTATTTTCTTTGCTCCGCCACCTGCCAGACACTGCTCATTTGTGTGTAGAGATGGCCCGAACGGTTCGCATGGGAACGGTTCCAGGCGAACTTTCGGTGATTCGCGTTCGCTGGCGCTTATGCGGAAGTTCGATAGTAGTGTGCCATTAGGGTCAACTTTGACTCTCTACATCACAGTCAGCAGGCACATTGTAGCCAATTAGGCCACACTTTCTCCTGGAGCTCCACCCCCCCCCCCCTTATAAAAGGTAGGCAGCCCCGGGCTTTACACTCACTTGTGTGCCTGGATTACTTAGTGAAGGGACAGCTGCTGGCAGACTCTCATAGGGAAAGATTAGTTAGGCTGTTGTAGGCTTGTTAGCTTACTCCTGGCTGATTGTTATTGCTAAAATAGCACCCCTCAACAGCTCTTTTGAGAGCTAATGTTCTCCTGATGTGTTTTTTTGTTGTTGTTGTTGTGTTGCCCACTGACATTGACATTATGCAGCCCTATCTGTTGCAGCTGGACCTTGGTAATGGTTATTACTGTGCCAGCCAGGCCCTGCCTAACTATCTATACTGGGACACCTACCTATGCCTTCCTAACTACTGGGGCACCTACTTACCTATACAGTGACACCTACCTATGCTTACCTACCTATACTAGGGCACCAACCTATACTGGGTCTCCTACCTATGCCTAGCTAACTACTGGGGCACCTACCTATGCCTATCTACCTATACTGGGACTCCTACCTATGCCTACCTACCTATACTGGGACGCCTACCTATGCCTACCTACATATATTGTGACTCCTACCTATGCCTAGCTAACTACTGGGGCACCTACCTATGCCTATCTACCTATACTGGGACTCCTACCTATGCCTACCTACCTATACTGGGACGCCTACCTATGCCTAGCTAACTACTGGGGCACCTATCTATGCCTACCTACCTATACTGGGACTCTTACCTATGCCTACCTACCTATACTGGGTCTCCTACCTATGCCTAGCTAACTACTGGGGCACCTACCTATGCCTATCTACCTATACTGGGACTCCTACCTATGCCCACCTACCTATACTGGGGCACCTACCTACATACAAGAAGATAATAAGGTCATTGCTTCATTGTGGACAGACCAAATTTGATCAGCTGGACAGTCACTGTTGTTCTATCATTGAGCAACCACAGCCCGGGGACCATATGGGCTTGAAAACCGATATCGCCACGGTGCGCACCAGTCCAGCATGGCCGTCATTACGCAAACAGCTGTTTGTGGTGCGTTACACAGTGAGTTTGGTGTGTCAGTGTGAAGCAGTACTCTAATTACACTCCGATTGTATACACATGCAAGATGTATGAAAGCACTTTAGTCCTGCAATTTAGCATTCAATGTGATTTCTGCCCTTAAAACGCTGCTTTGCGTCAAATCCAGATTTTCCCCCGGGACTTTTGGCGCCTATCCCACTCATCCATGCCCCCCTCCAGGTGTTAGACCCCTTGAAACATCTTTTACATCACTTTTGGGGCCAGCATAATTTTTTCTAGTTTTCAAAGTTCGCCTCCCCACTGAAGTCTATTGCGGTTCGCGAACGTTTGCGGAGTTTCACGAACCTAAAATCAGAGGTTCGGGCCATCTCTATTTGTGTGCAGCACCTTCTCTTCTTCCCAACTACACTCTGCTCAGGTATAACGAAGCAGCATGCCGGTACAGTGTTCATAACGAAAATCTCACCTCAGTGATTGAGTAGATATTGTTAACAGCAACAGTTATTTAAAGTGTGTAAGAGCCTTCAGCAATTTAAGATTAGCATATGTTTTCAACTCCCCATATGACTGTGCTTGCATCTAGTGATTACTTAAAGGACCACTAGTTTGTAAGATTTAAAATACATGTAAACACATACAAACAAGAAATACATTTCTGTCACGCAGGCAGCTACGCTGGACCGGCATGTGGATTGCGGCGCAATCGCCACTTGCACATCCACTCGCGCGGCGTCACCGGGCCTCCCCCCGGCTCGAGGGAGGTCCAGTTAGCAAACTTATGTGGGCGAGCGTTCTGCTCGCGTGCGTGCGGATTGCCGCCACACTTATACTTCTAGGAGGTAGGTCAGCTGACCCGTGGGTCAGCTGACATTTTCTCGCTATTGGATTGGCTGTGCTCCTGGGCAGCCCCTTTGAGGGATCCTGGTTATTTAAGGATCCTCATGTCATTCCATCTTTGTCTGTTGTTACAAATACTAGCTCTCAGACCTATAGTCAGATCCTGGTGTGTTGATCCAGCAGGAACCCGGGGAGTCACACTTAGCTTAGGATTGTGATAGCTTTAATAGTATTATATTATTGTATTGATATTTCTGTGTATGACCTTCTGCTTAACCTCTGACCTCGCCTCTGCCTGTTGATTTTGTATTTCTGCCTATCTGATGCCGACTCTCTGCCTGAATACCGACTACTCTCGCCTATCGATTCTGTACCTTCACTGCCCGACCCGTTGCCGACCTCCTGCTTTATTACTGACTACGATTTGCCTGAAGTTTCTGATACCGCTACAGTCTGACCTGTTGCCGACCTTTGCTTGTACGACCTCTCTTGCTTAGTGATAGACCCAGTCTCCTTAGGCCTATCACTTAGGAATCTCTCTGTCCAGTGATAGCCTCAACCTCCAAAGGTTATCGCTGAAAGAGTATTCCTGTGTTACTGTTTGCACCAAAACACTACACTTGTGCAAATAAACTTTACGTGGAATACTTGCATTATTAGTGATACTGCAGATCACCACATAATCAGGTATCTGTATTTTCACTGACTATTGTTCCTGATTGAGCACGATCCCTCATATCGGTCACAGATTGTTACATAACAACAGACCATGACCACTATGGAGGATTTATGTGCACGGGTGCTAGCACTCTCCGCAGCTGTGGAGCAACTTGATGCCACTGTGAAGTCACAACAGGCTCAGATTAATCACTTGTCTGATACAGTGAGCAATTTGCGTACACCCCCAGCACAGTTACCTCCCTCTCCTGTAGTTGAACCCAAGATGGCTCTCCCTGAGAAGTTCTCGGGTCACAAGTCAGACTTCAGAAATTTTAAGAACAGATGTCTGTCTTATTTTGAAATGAGACCCATATCGTCAGGCACAGAGCGTCAGAGAGTGACTCTAATTAAACTCTGTTGCATGAAGATTCTCAGACATGGGCATATAGCTTGCCTGAAGGCCATGAGGCCTTATCTTCAGTGCACAAATTCTTTAGAGCCATGGCGGTCATATACGACGACCCAGATATCGCCGCCACAGCTGAAAGGAAACTTAAGAGACTGCGGCAGGGTAATAGCACAGTAGAGGACTATGCTTCTGAATTCAGGAAGTGGGCAGTCTCCTCCCGATGGGAACACTATGCATTATTGGATTGTTTCCTCTCAGGGTTGTCTGACTCGGTCTCTGATGTCATGATCAGCCACCCTGAGCCCAAGACACTTGACGAGGCCATAGCTCTGGCCGTCAAGATTGATCGCAGGGTCAGGTATCATAAACAGGGCAGGTCACGCACCATTGTGAAAGCCGTGCCTTACTCTTCCACCGATACATCCTGCACAGACGAGCCAATGCCATTCCAAGTTATCTAGGGTTGAAAAGAATAAGAGAAGGAGGGAAGGTCTTTGTCTTTATTGCGGGGAGAAGGGACATCAAATTCAGAATTGTGCCAAGAGGTCGGAAAACTTCTCTGCCTAAGTTTAGTATGAGGTGCTACCCTGGGCGAGATTGATTTACCTCCTCAAAATTACTGTTACCTTGTTCTGTTTTGTGGGAGAATCGAGTCCATCACACGCAGGCCTTTATCGATTCAGGCTCTGCCGCTAACTTTATTGATTTTGCTCTGGCTTCTTCCTGGAAAATTCCCATTTGTTCCTTGAGGAAGCAGATCTATGTCACTGCGATCGACGATTCTACTCTGCAGAATAAGCAACCTCTTTCTCAGACCCCTCCTCTTACTTTCCAGGTCAGGGTTCTGCACAAAGAGGAGATACACTTCTTTGTTCTCAAGATGCCCTCCTCCAGCATAGTCTTAGGGTTACCCTGGTTGCACAAGCACTCACCTCACCTTGATTGGTGTTCAGGCCAATTGCTATCATGGTCCCCAACCTGTAAACTTACTTGTCTGGAAAGGCTGGCCTTGTGTGCATCCGAAGTTTATGTGGAAGGCGTCCCAGCTCCATACTCTGACTTTGCTGATGTGTTTTGCCCTCGCTCTGCTGACAAGCTTACCCCTCACAGGGACTTTGATTTCCCCATCGATTTAAGGCCTGGTACTATGCCCCCCAGGGGACACCTGTATAACCTTTCTGGCCCTGAACAGTTGACCATGAAGGAATATATTCAGGAAAACCTGCAGAAAGGTTTCATCCGGCCTTCTAAATCACCAGCAGGGGCAGGATTCTTTTTTGTGCAAAAGAAAGATGGTGGGCTCAGGCCTTGCATCGATTACAGGACACTGAATAAAATCACGATTCCTAATCGTTATCCTCTACCATTAATTGATGATTTGTTTGCTCAGGTGTCCGGGACTCAGATATTTTCTAAATTGGATTTGAGGAGGGCTTATAATCTGATTCGTATCCGCCAAGGGGATGAATGGAAGACGGCCTTCAACACTCCCGACGGGCATTAAGAGTACCTAGTGATGCCCTTCGGGCTGTGTAACGCCCCTGCCGTCTTCCAGGAACTGGTAAATGAGATTTTCAGAGAGGTTTTAGGACAATTTGTCGTCGTTTATCTTGACGACATCCTGATTTTCTCTAAGAACCTCAAAGAGCACAGACAACACGTTAGGTTTGTTTTAAACAAGCTCAGGCAAAACTGTCTGTTTGCAAAATTGGAAAAATGTCTCTTTGAAGTGTCAGAGGTCTGCTTTTTGGGTTATATTTTATCCACGAATGGTCTATCCATAGACCCCAAAAAAGTCTCGGCGGTTTTAGAATGGCTGCAACCAGTGGGCTTAAAGGCTCTTCAGAGGTTTTTGGGCTTCGACAATTATTACAGAAAATGTAGTAAGGGATTCTCTTCTGTCGTTATCCCCCTGACTGAACTTACCAAGAAAGGGGCGGATACCTACAACTGGTCTGACAAGGCATGTGCTGCCTTTTCTCAATTAAAAACTCTGTTTTGCTCCGCCCCTATCTTGCGTCATGTGGATGTCACACATCCCTACATTGTGGAGGTGGATGCTTCCGAGGGAAGGAGTGGGGGCTGTATTGTCTCAATATTCTAGGGTGCAGGGACGTTTACATCCCTGTGCATTTTTTTCACGCAAGTTCTCGCCAGCCGAGAAAAACTAAGACATTGGCAATAGGGAACTGTTAGCCATCAAGATAGCTTTTGAAGAATGGCATCACTGGCTCGAGGGAGCAGAGCATATGATTACAGTGTACACTGATCATAAAAATTTAGAGTACATTGAGGGGGCAAAGAGACTCAATACCAGACAAGCCCGGTGGGCTCTCTTTTTCTCTTGGTTTCGCTTTATAATCACCTACAAACCTGGGAATAAGAACGTTAAAGCGGATGCACTATCCCGCTGCTTTGAACCCGAGACAGTACAGCCCTCGTCCCCTGTCAGTATCCTACCTGAGCATGTTGTCCAAGGAGGATCTCGCAGCCACACTACAAGCATTTCAACATGACTCCCCAGAAGGAAGACCTGAAGGTCGCCTGTTTGTCCCACTACATTTGCGTTTGCAGGTCTTGCAGATGTTTCACTGCCACAAAACCGCTGGACATCCTGGCATTGGTCGGACACTGGAGTTATTGTCTCGCTCAGTATGGTGGCCCTCACTGGGGAACGACACCAAGGAGTTAGTGAGGTCTTGTACGGTTTGTGCACGGAGTAAACCATCCAGACAAGCTCCTGCGGGAACCTTGCAGCCATTACCCATGCCCATGGAGCCTTGAACGTATATATCCATGGACTTTGTAGGGGAGCTCCCCAAGTCAGAAGGGAAATCTGTGATCTGGGTAGTGGTAGACTGTTTTAGCAAAATGTTTCACTTTGTGCCCCTGGAAAAACTTCCTTCGGCCCAGGAACTTGCAGATCTTTTTGTAACGCATATTTTCGCCTGCATGGCATACCTCAAAACATTGTGTCAGACAGGGGTGTACAATTTGTTTCTAAGTTTTGGAGGGCTTTTGTTCAACAAATGGGTTCCACTTTGTCTTTCTCATCAGGCTATCATCCCCAGACCAATGGCCAAATTGAGAGGATGAATCAGTCACTGGAGCAGTTTCTGCGCTGCTATGTGGCCGATTCACAACATGATTGGGTCAGGTTCCTCCCATTTGCAGAGTTTGCTCACAATAACCTTAGGGACTCCTCCTCATGATTCTCCCCATTTCAGGTTGTTACGGGGAGATCTCCTAAATTTTCATCCTTTCATATAAACAATTCACCTTTCCCTGCATTGGAACAGTGGCAAGATTCTTTAAAAGAAATCTGGTCTATGGTAAAGAGTAACTTGTCAAAAGCCTTCCAAGCACAAAAGGGTCAGGCGGATAAAAAACGTTCTCCTGAGTGGGACTTCACTCCTGGAGACATGGTCTGGGTTTCCACACGCCATATAGCCTTGAAGCAACCCTCGGCTAAGTTAGGGCCCAGATATATTGGTCCATACCCGGTTGCTAAAAAGATCAATGACGTGACTTATAAGATCAATCTACCCTCTACCATGAGGTGTAAAATCTTTTCACGTGTCGCTGTTGAAGCCTGCGGTGTGTGTGGATTCCTCACCCCCCCTCCCCCCATCTGTTTTGGTTGATGGCGAGCCTGAGTATGAGATTGAGGAGATTTTAGACTCTCGCAGGGTACAAAATTCTATTCAGTATTTGGTGCACTGGAAAGGGTACGGTCCTGAGGAGAGATCTTGGGTGCCCGATTGTGGTTGCATGCGGAGGACTTGAAACGGGAATTTCATGCTTTACATCCTGAGAAACCGTTTAGGTCACGTCCGGAGTCCATGCCTCAGGGGGGGGGGGGGGGGTAATGGCACGCCGGACCGGCATGCGGATAGCGGCGCAATCGCCGCTTACGCATCCACTCGCGCACCGTCTTCCGCCTCGGCGTCTCCGGGCCTTCCCCCGGCTCCAGGGAGGTCCGGTGATCAAACTGATGTGGGCGAGCGTTCTGCTCGCGTGCGTATCGCCGCCGCACTTATACTTCTAGGAGGCAGGTCAGCTGACCCGTGGGTCAGCTGACATTTTCTCGCTATTGGATTGGCTGTGCTCCTGGGCAGCCCCTTTGAGGGATCCTGGTTATTTAAGGATCCTCATGTCATTCCATCTTTGTCTGTTGTTACAAATACTAGCTCTCAGACCTATAGTCAGATCCTGGTGTGTTGATCCAGCAGGAACCCGGGGAGTCACACTTAGCTTAGGATTTTGATAGCTTTAATAGTATTATATTATTGTATTAATATTTCTGTGTATGACCTTCTGCTTAACCTCTGACCTTGCCTCTGCCTGTTGATTTTTTATTTCTGCCTATCTGATCTGCTGCCGACTCTCTGCCTGAATACCGACTACTCTCGCCTAACGATTCTGTACCTTCATTGCCCGACCTGTTGCCGACCTCCTGCTTTATTACTGGCTACGATTTGCCTGACATTTCTGATACCGCTACAGTCTGACCTGTTGCTGACCTTTGCTTGTACGACCTCTCTTGCTTAGTGATAGACTCAGCCTCCTTAGGCCTATCACTTAGGAATCTCTCTGTCCAGTGATAGCCTCAGCCTCCAAAGGCTATCGCTGAAAGAGTATTCCTGTGTTACTGTTTGCACCAAAACACTACACTTGTGCAAATAAACTTTACGTGGAATACTTGCATTATTGGTGATACTGCAGATCACCACATAATCAGGTATCTGTATTTTCACTGACTATTGTTCCTGATTGAGCATCAGGTATCTGTATTTTCACTGACTATTGTTCCTGATTGAGCACGATCTCTCATATCTGTCACAGATCGTTACACATTCAGAGTAAAATGAGAGATACATTTCTTTTCTTCTATGTTGCTGTCAATTACAGTAGGTTGTAGAATTCTGACATTACCGACAGGTTTTGGGATAGTCCATCTCTCCATAGGGGATTCTTAGGGTTTTCTTCATTTTCAAAAGCATTTAGGGAATGGCAGTTGCTCCGTCCATCTGCCCAAAAAGTGTGCAGTGAGCAGGTAGGCTGGCAAATATATTTGTAATAATACTTTTCAAGGAGTGTCTTTATAAAGAATAAAGTCAATGCTGAGAATCCCCTATGGAGAGAAGTCCTCCAAACCTGTCGGTAATGTCAAACTTCTACTACCTACTGTAAGTGACAGTAACATAGGAGAAAAGTAATTTATGACTAAAAGAAACATACTTCTTATTTGTATGTGTTTACATATATTTTAAATTTCACAATTTTTCGCACTAGTGGTCCTTATGTAGAATAGGATGAGGCTTGCCACACTAAGAAGCAACAGTGATGTACACTATGACAATGGGTAGGAGACAGGGGAGGGGACATGAAAACAAGTAACAGTTGCAAGCATTTTATACACACAGCTGCTTTTTACAGTTCCTCATATTATGATTCTGGGTCACTGTGACTTTTAATGTGCAGAATATTTTAATTCTTGCAATGTGAGTGCCAGAACCAGAGTGCCAGATTAGTGTAACGATTGGTGTCAGCACGCAGAGAGAATCTGATTCTTGGCGATCTGCAGTACCACCAAGAATGCCGATGTACGCCTGATTATCGATGATCTGCAGAATCAGCGATAATACAGATGTATTGCTAACCTCTGGACACCAGAATAGTGAGAGTGTTTGGTGCAACAGTAACAACTCAGAGTGGAGACCACCAGAGGAGCTGGCGGCCTAAGACTCCTGAGGAATTCACCCCTGACTGTGGGTGATATTCCTGTAGCCTGTGGACCCCTGGGCGAGGGACCGAGGCTGGGTTGCAGGAAGCCCTGCAGCTAATATGAAAGGTATTGCCTGGGACTGGGCTAACGTAATACAGTAATAGCACAATCCTAGTCTGGGTGTGAGGTCCGTAGTCACAACACCCTGGAACTAGTCTGGAGCATAACATAAATGATAATACAATTCCCTAGTCTTGGGTGTGAGGTCCGTGATCGTCAACACCCTGGAACTAGTCTGGAATATAACACAAAGACAATACAGTTCCCTAGTCTTGGGTGTGAGGGCCTTGATCTCAACACCCTGGAACTATGCTAGAGAATACACAGAAGATACACAGTATTCCTAGTCTGGGGTTTGAGGGCCTTGATCTCAACACCCTGGAACTGGTCTAACAAATAAACAGTACAAGGTAATCTGGCTCAGTGTGAATTCCCAAGTCCTCCTGGTTCAAACACACTGTAAGGATCTGACTATGGTCTGAATGCTTCCACAAAGTGTTTGCAATGGCAGACAACCAGCAACTGACAAGCAAGCAGAATATACAGTAGCTGAACTCTGCTGCCCCACCCGAGCCATTCAGCCAATCATGAGTCCAGCAGGAATCAGCTGATCGTCCTGATCAGCTGACACTTCCCCTGCTGGTATAAAGGTCCTGACTTCTGGCCCGCGCGCGCATAGCTCTTCATCCATCTATGTGGACTAACAGACCCAGCCACTCCAAAGGCACGCTGCTGCGTACAAACTGCCACCTTGGACGCGGAAACAGCCGCTTTGCTATTAGAACATGCGGCGGCTTTTCCGCGTTCTGCCACACTACCAGATGCGTGCCTACGCGTGCAAACCACCGCGTTGGACGCAGATCAGCCGCCTTGCCTTCAGCAGATGCGGCGGCTTTTCCGCGTTTCCTCACAGTACCCCCCCTGAGGAGTGGACTCTGGACATCTCCTTCCTGACTTTCCAGGATGTGAGTTAGAGAATTCCCTTTTTATCTCATACTCAGGCCGGTCATCAATCAACACAGGGTGGGAGGCAGTGGAATCCACCTGCACTGCTGGTTTGAGCAGGGGCACCTGAAATGATTTTTTTGTCAGCTTGTCTTTTCGGTGATAGAAAGATTTTGGGCCCAAAACCCCTGTTTAAAGTGTCTGCTTTGGCGCTTTTGCTATCTGATTCATGCATGAGAGGTAACCGTGAGGAACAGGATCCGTTAGAAATATCTGTACACTGTCCTGTCTTTCCTGCGACCTGTATCTTGGTATTATCCGCCTCACCCCTCTTTAAACAGTGCTCCTGACAATGGGCTGACCAGTTCAGTAGCTGCCCTGAAGCCCAGTCAATCAGCGGCGAGTGAAGCCTTAACCAGGGCATACCGAGAACAACAGCAGAGCCCTTCCTCGGCAGGACCAGGAACTGTAAACTCTCTTCATGCACTGCCCCTAAACAACATGACAGTAGGGGGGTCTGGGCAAGAAACTGGGCACTGCGCAATGGAGAGTCATCCACCGCGGTGACCGAAATCTGTCGGTCGGGTGCGGATAAAGGTATCCCCAAGCTTTTAGCAAAATCGTAATCTATGAGGTTCGCTGCTGAACCCGAGTCCACCATGGCTTCTGCGGACTTGGTCCGACCTTCCCACGTAACCGAACAAGGAAGGATCAGCCGACCATCGTTCAGCGATGAACCCTGCTCACCTATGGTATTGACTCCCCCCAGGTGGTGGCATTTGTCTGGTCTAGAGGACCCATATAAAGCGTTCTTCTTTGGGCTCCTGTGACTCCTCTTTCCCAGACTCAGCCTTGTGTACCCAATTTGCATAGGTTTGCCTGGGGGTGAGGGAGACCGAGAAGAGTCGCGTAAGATGGACCTTCTGGCCACTCTACCACGAACCTGTCTCTGGTAGCGCAAACAGCGATCTATCTGTATCGCCAAAGAAATTGCCTCATCCAATGATTCGGGCTCAGGATGGCCTATCATTACCTCATGAATAGTATCTGACAATCCGGCCAAAAAACAGTCCAGGAGGGCAAATGCGTCCCATCTAGCCGAGACTGCCCACCTCCTGAACTCCGCAGCATAATTCTCTACCGGACCTTTATCTTGACACAGAAGCTTGAGCTTCCGTTCAGAAGTCGAGGCAATGTCTGGGTCATCGTAAATCATAGCCATAGCCTCAAAAATTTCATCCACAGAGGTCAGGGCCTGATGCCTAATAGGATGACCATATGCCCAGGTCTGGGAATCCCCTGACAACAGAGTCTTAATGAATGTAATTCTCTGTGCCACGGTTCCAGACGAGTTAGGCCTTAACTCAAAGTATGATAACACTCTATTTCTAAAGTTCCGAAAGTCAGATCTGTCGCCAGAAAACCTTTCAGGTACAGGCATACGTATGTCTGTGCTAAGAGGAGATCGCACTGATTGAAGTTCCTGAATAGCCCCAAATATCTGACATATCTGGGTCTGTTGGTTCAAAACTGCCGTGGAAAGTTGGCTTACCGTGGTGGTCAGGACTTCAACATGGCTATACAGTGCGTCCATTTGGGTTCGGTCTGCCATTCTGTAACGATTGGTGTCAGCACGCAGAGAGAATCTGATTCTTGGCGATCTGCAGTACCACCAAGAATGCAGATATACGCCTGATTATCGATGATCTGCAGAATCAGCGATAATACAGATGTATTGCTAACCTCTGGACACCAGAATAGTGAGAGTGTTTGGTGCAACAGTAACAACTCTGAGTGGAGACCACCAGAGGAGCTGGCGGCCTAAGACTCCTGAGGAATTCACCCCTGACTGTGGGTGATATTCCTGTAGCCTGTGGACCCCTGGGCGAGGGACTGAGGCTGGGTTGCAGGAAGCCCTGCAGCTAATATGAAAGGTATTGCCCGGGACTGGGCTAACGTAATACAGTAATAGCACAATCCTAGTTTGGGTGTGAGGTCCGTAGTCACAACACCCTGGAACTAGTCTGGAGCATAACATAAATTATAATACAATTCCCTAGTCTTGGGTGTGAGGTCCGTGATCGTCAACACCCTGGAACTAGTCTGGAATATAACACAAAGACAATACAGTTCCCTAGTCTTGGGTGTGAGGGCCTTGATCTCAACACCCTGGAACTAGGCTAGAGAATACACAGAAGATACACAGTATTCCTAGTCTGGGGTTTGAGGGCCTTGATCTTAACACCCTGGAACTGGTCTAACAAATAAACAGTACAAGGTAATCTGGCTCAGTGTGAATTCCCAAGTCCTCCTGGTTCAAACACACTGTAAGGATCTGACTATGGTCTGAATGCTTCCACAAAGTGTTTGCAATGGCAGACAACCAGCAACTGACAAGCAAGCAGAATATATAGTAGCTGAACTCTGCTGCCCCGCCCGAGCCACTCAGCCAATCATGAGTCCAGCAGGAATCAGCTGATCGTCCTGATCAGCTGACACTTCCCCTGCTGGTATAAAGGTCCTGACTTCTGGCCCGCGCGCGCGTAGCTCTTCCTCCATCTATGTGGACTAACAGACCCAGCCACTCCAAAGGCACTCTGCTGCGTACAAACTGCCACCTTGGACGCGGAAACAGCCGCTTTGCTATTAGAACATGCGGTGGCTTTTCCGCGTTCTGCCACACTACCAGACGCGTGCCTATGTGTGCAAACCGCCGTGTTGGACGCGGAATCAGCCGCCTTGCCTTCAACAGACGTGGCGGCTTTTCTGAGTTTTCTCACAATTAGGTATAAAAAAGGAATTCCTATAAGCTGTATTGTTGAGCAGGGCCAGCCCAAGAGTATAGAACATTAATATAATTATTATGTGGGGATTTCCTTATCCATACTTCTGCAAAACATGCTACCTAGGATGAAGCTTAGTATTGGATATTCTTCACATCCAACTAGGGATAAGATGTGTAATTCTGCAGAGCGGATTCCACAGCATCCCCCAAATTATGTTTTTTCCATTACATTCACCATTTATGGCTGCTATGTGGTGATTCATTGCAGAAAACTAAAATTGTCAGTTTCCTTTATAAGGTCCAGCAGATAATTGGGTTTTCCCATCCAAAAAGCTGAAATCATTTACAGCAGACATCATCAGCCAATTATTACTTACCAAATTATTCACACCATAGTTGGAAGGAGACAATGTTTTTCTAATTTTGGTTTCATACATTACCACAATGAATTTTAAATTAAACAACTCAGATGCAGTTCAAGTAAAGACTTTCAGCTTTAATTTGGTGGAGCGAAAAAAATAATTGCATAAACATGAGGCAAGCATTTTTTTATTCTAGCACAATCCCTTCATTTCAGGGGCTCAAAAATAATTAAATAAATGGAAATAAAACACTTTGTTAAAAACCCCTTGCTGGCAATAGCAGCTTGAAGTCTTGAACTCCTGGAGATCACCAGATGCTGGGTTTACTCATTTTTAATGCTCTGCCAGGCTTTTACGGCAGCAGCGTTCAGTTGCTGTTTGTGAATCTTTCTGTCCTAAGTTTAGTCTTCAACAAGTGAAATGCATCTCAGTTTGGTTTAGATCTGGTGAAAGACTTGGCCATTGAAGAATTTTACATTTCTTTGCTTTATTAAACTCCTGTGTTGCTTTGGCTGTATGTTTTGGGTCATTGTCATTTGTATCATGAAATGCTCCCTAATCAAATTTGACTTGAGCACGCCCTTAGTGCGATTAGGGAAAAGATGCGCCCTGCTTGATAAAAGCTTCTAAAAACAGTTTAAAATGGAAAAAGGGGAACGAGGTAGCTTACCGCAAAGACAAAATCTTTGTATTATACAAAAGATTTTGTTTAGCACAGGCAATGCGATTCACCGGTCTAAGCCCGCTTTCTCAGGCCAATAACAGTGCCTAGAACAAGCAGTCCTCAATACAGTGGTATACACACATACATAATTAAATAAATAAGTGATAAATATCACATAGCATAGCGTAGCGTATTGACACATAATTGGAGTTAAAATTGTGCTACAAATCAAATAATGTATAACCATGTTTAAAGGATATGGCAACACTCATTTCTATGATATCAGCAAAGTTTACTAGTCTATATGAAGCAACAGCATGTGTCTGTAGTGCAATAATAAGATAGTTCCTGCCATTATTAAAAAGTAATAATAAGAGATTCACTGGGTCTAAACGTCACATTTAACTTGAAACACTGCAGATAATATATAACAGTGTTATTTGAGGAGAAAGGCTGTGCAGTACATATAGAACCTAATGTTTCAAAAATTAAAATTAATAAGCAGAGGGTGGAATTAGATAAATACTATTATATCCATATAAAAATTGTATATAAAAAAAACATATGAGATAAAAGTTTTCTAAAGATTTGGCCAGTTGTAGGAAAGACATATTACAGGCAGTGCTGGTGGTACTACACAGCGCTGACCGAATAAAAGCAGTGTAGTGCAAGATATAACAGCAGAGGGAGTGCTTGACATAGGGATGTCACTGAGAGCAAGAATAAGAGCAGGCTGTCACATACCAAATGATAAAATCAATCCGGCATAGGGAGCCTCTTTCGAGGGCTGTGTGGTGCTGCATTAAATAATCTTTGTGGTTCTATTGGTGGCCACAAGTCTGCCCGCTCGCCATGGATCAGGGAGGGTACGGTTGGTGTGCCAATGACGTCATCGCGTTTGGCATCATCCGACGAAAGTTCCGGCGGCACTATTTTGAAAAGGGCACTGCACAGAAAAGTACTGGGTTTCGCCACTACTCGTATTAGTGTGGGTAAATCAGTTGGTTCTAATAGTGTTTGAACACTAGATGGCAGCAAAATACTAAAGTCAGCTTTAGTGAATACAGAATGTATTGAAATGCCTAATAGGCATATTTAGGGAGAATATCATAGGATAAATAGTTTATTTATATAGATATGAGGAAATAACAGTTAGAGTATTTTAGTGAGCAAATTAAATTGAAATTAACCACTTGAGGACCACAGTCTTTCTACCCCTTAAAGGGGAACTGAAGAGAGAGGTATATGGAGGCTATCATGTTTATTTCCTTTTAGACAATACCAGTTGCCTGGCAGCCCTGCTGATCCTCTGCCTCTAATACTACTAGCCATAGCCCCTGAACAAGCATGCAGCAGATCAGGTGTTTCAGTGGTTCAGACTTATAAGTCTGATCTGACAAGACTAGCTGCATGCTTGTTTCTGGTTTTAATCAGATACTACTGCAGAGAAATAGACCAGCAGGGCTGCCAGGCAACTGGTATTGATTAAAAGTAAATAAACATGACAGCCTCCATATACCTCTCTCTTCAGTTCCCCTTTAAGGACCAGAGCCTTTTTCTCCATTCAGACCACTGCAGCTTTCACGGTTTATTGCTCAGTCATACAACCTACCACCTAAATTAATTTTACCTCCTTTTCTTGTCACTAATACAGCTTTTCTTGGTGCTATTTGATTGCTGCTGCGAGTTTTAGTTTTTATTATATTCATCAAAAAAGACTTGAATTTTGTCAAAAAAATTTCTGTGCTGACATTTTTCAAATAAAGTAAAATTTCCTATGCATTTGAGCGCGAAAGTTATTCTGCTACATGTCTGATTAAAAAAAAAAA
The DNA here is from genome assembly GCF_040937935.1 of Hyperolius riggenbachi. Lineage (NCBI taxonomy): Eukaryota > Metazoa > Chordata > Amphibia > Anura > Hyperoliidae > Hyperolius > Hyperolius riggenbachi. The sequence goes on along the minus strand of NC_090649.1, from coordinate 342,587,300 downwards.
AACATTCAGTGTATATTTATTGGATTGGGTAAAAGTTATAGCGTTTACAAACTATGGTGCCAAAAGTGAATTTTCCCATTTTGGAGCATCACTGACTTTTCTGACCACCTGTCATGTTTCATGAGGTGCTAAAATTCCAGGATAGTATAAATACCCCCCAAATGACCCCATTTTGGAAAGAAGACATCCCAAAGTATTCACTGAGAGGCATGGTGAGTTCATAGAAGATTTTATTTTTTGTCACAAGTTAGCGGAAAATGACACTTTGTGACAAAAAAAAAAAATGGAAAAAAGTTTCCATCTCTTCTAACTTGCGACAAAAAAAAATGAAATCTGCCACGGACTCACTATGCTCCTCTCTGAATACCTTGAAGGGTCTACTTTCCAAAATGGGGTAATTTGTGGGGTGTATTTACTGTCCTGGCATTTTGGGGGGTGCTAAATTGTAAGCACCCCGTAAAGCCTAAAGGTACTGATTGGACTTTGGGCCCTTAGCGCAGTTAGGCTGCAAAAAAGTGCCACACGTGGTATTTCCGTACTCAGGAGAAGTAGGAGAAGGGGACCGAGGCTGCACTAAGCAATTATAAGGAGTGCAATAAAAATTGTAAAAAAGAAATTAGGCTGGCAAAGATCAAAGCTGAAAATCAAATCGCTAGGGATATCAAATCTAACCCAAAAAAGTTTTACAAGTACATCAACTCTAAAAAAAGAAAGGTTGACTGTATAGGAATCCTAAAGGATGAGGGTGGGAACTCAATGGTGGATGACCAAGGTAAGGCAGAGTTATTAAATGCTTTCTTTGCTTCTGTCTTCACAAAGTAAACAGCACTGTTGCAAATTACAGAGGCAGAAGAGTCTCAATCTTCTAACTGTAATATTAAATACTTAACGCAGGAAGAAGTAAAGGCAAGACTAAATAAATTAAAAATAGACAAGGCACCTGGCCCGGATGGCATGCATCCTCGGGTCCTAAGAGAATTAAGTTCAGTTATAGCTAAGCCCCTTTATCTTATCTTTTGTGACTCTCTTGTAACTGGCAGAGTCCCAGTGGATTGGCGTACAGCCCACGTTTTCCCATTATTTAAGAAGGGCAAAAAAATCTGATCCAGGAAATTATAGACCTGTAAGCTTAACATCAGTTGTATGCAAACTATTTGAGGGGTTACTAAGAGATACTATACATGACTTCATAGTAGAAAATCTTATTTCTCAGCATCAACATGGGTTTACTAAAGACAGGCCCTGTTTGACTAACATGCTCAGCTTTTATGAGGTAGTGAATGCTAATATGGATATTGGGAATGCTGTAGATGTGATATACTTGGACTTTGCAAAGGCCTTCGACACTGTTCCCCACAGAAGTCTGGTGCAAGAGTTGAGGATGCAAGGACTGGGGAAGAGATTGTGTGCATGGATAGGGAACTGGCTAATGGACAGAAAACAAAGAGTTGTGGTCAATGGATCGTACTCAAAATGGGAGACTGTTAGCAGTGGGGTCCCACAGGGGTCTATACTGGGTCCAGTGCTCTTCAATTTATTTATTAATGACCTAGTAGATGCAGTAGTGAGAAATGTTGCTATTTTTGCAGAGGATACAAAATTGTGCAGAATCATCAACTCTCAGGAAGATAGTGTCATATTGCAACAGGATCTGGATAGGATGGCTATATGGGCACATACATGGCAGATGAAATTCAATGTTGACAAATGTAAAGTCATGCATTTTGGTCGTACCAATGGTCTAGCACCATACAAAATAAATGGGATACAGTTGGGAACATCAAACTTGGAGAAGGACTTAGGAGTACTCATCGACAACAAGTTAAATAATCGTACTCAATGCCAAGCCGCTGCAGCTAAAGCGAACAAAATTTTGGGATGCATTAAAAGGGAAATAAAAACTCGAGATGCTAGCATAATATTGCCCCTGTTTAACTCTCTAGTAAGGCCACATCTGGAATATGGAATTCAGTTCTGGGCACCACATTACAAAAAAGATATTGCAGTTTTAGAGCAGGTGCAGAGACGAGCTACAAAATTGATACGTGGGATGGAAGGTCTCGCTTACCAAGAAAGGTTAGATAAACTGGGTTTATTTAGTCTAGAGAAAAGACGCCTTAGAGGAGATCTAATTAACATGTATAAATACATCAGAGGGCAATATAATAGCTTGGCGGATGAGCTTTTTGTCCCTAGGCCTTCTCAAAGGACTAGAGAACATGATCTGCGCATGGAGGAAAAACGTTTTAGCCATTTATTTAGGAAAGGGTTCTTTACAGTAAGAGTGATTAAGATGTGGAATGCATTGCCACAGGAAGTCGTTATGGCAAACTCTATACCTGCATTTAACCTCCTTAGCGGTAACCCCGTGCTGGACACGGGGTAAGCCGCCGGAGGGTGCCGCTCAGGCCCTGCTTGGCCGATTTTCATAATTTTTTTTTTGCTGGACGCAGCTAGCACTCTGCTAGCTGCGCCAGCACTCTGATCGCCGCCGGCCCGCGCCCGATCGCCGCTATGTGTTGCCATGGCGACGGGGGAAGCCCTCCAGGAAATCCCGTTCTTTGAACGGGATTTTCTGATCGGAGATCGCCGAAGGCAATCGAAGCGGGCGGGGGGATGCCGCTGAGTAGCGGCTATCATGTAGCGAGCCCTGGGCTCGCTACATGATTTAAAAAAATAAATAAATAAAAAAACTGCTGCGCTGCCCCCTGGCGGAATTTTTCATACCGCCAGGGGGGTTAAAGGGGGCTTAGATGCTTTCCTTGCGTTGAAAGACATCCATGGCTACAATTACTAGGTTATGCCTAATGATGTTGATCCAGGGATTTTATCTGATTGCCATCTGGAGTCAGGAAGGAATTTTTCCCTTTTGGGGCTAATTGGACCATGCCTGGTGGGGTTTTTTTCGCCTTCCTCTGGATCAACAGGGGTATGTGGGGGACGGGCTGGAGTTGTACTTTGTACTGGTTGAACTCGATGGACGTATGTCTTTTTTCAACCAAAATAACTATGTAACTATGTAACTATGTTTTGGGGTGTATTTTTACACATACCCATGCTGGGTGGGAGAAATATCTCTGTAAATGACAATTTTTTGATTTATTTTTTTTTACACACAATTGTCCATTTACAAAGATATTTCTCCCACCCAGCATGGGTATGTGTAAAAATACACCCCAAAACACATTATACTACTTCTCCTGAGTACGGTGATACCACATGTGTGGAACTTTTTTGCACCCTAAGGGGCCCAAAGTTCAATGAGTACCTTTAGGATTTCACAGGTCATTTTGCGACATTTGGTTTCAAGACTACTCCTCACGGTTTAGGGCCCCTAAAATGCCAGGGCAGTATAGGAACCCCACAAATGACCCCATTTTAGAAAGAAGACACCCCCCAAAGTATTCCGTTAGGAGTATGGTGAGTTCATAGAAGATTTTATTTTTTGTCACAAGTAAGCGGAAATTGATTTTAATTGTTTTTTTTCACAAAGTGGCATTTTCCGCTAACTTGTGACAAAAAAATAAAATCTTCTATGAACTCACCATACTCCTAGCAGAATACCTGTGGGTGTCTTCTTTCTAAAATGGGGTCATTTGTGGGGTTCCTACACTGCCCTGGCATTTTAGGGGCCCTAAACCGTGAGGAGTAGTCTTGAAACCAAATGTCGCAAAATGACCTGTGAAATCCTAAAGGTACTCATTGGACTTTGGGCGCACTTAGGGCGCAAAAAAGTGCCACGCATGTGGTATCGCCGTACTCAGGAGAAGTAGTATAATGTGTTGTGTGGTGTATTTTTACACATACCCATGCTGGGTGGGAGAAATATCTCTGTAAATGACAATTTTTTGATTTTGAGGCATTTGTTTTCTAGACTACTCCTCTTGGTTTAGGGCCCCTAAAATGCCAGGGCAGTATAGGAACCCCACAAGTGACCCCATTTTAAAAAGAAGACACCCAAAGGTATTTCGTTAGGAGTATGGTGAGTTCATAGAAGATTTTATTTTTTGTCACAAGTTAGTGAAAAATGACACTTTGTGAAAAAACTAAAAAAATCAATTTCCGCTAACTTTTGACAAAAAATAAAATCTTCTATGAACTCGTCATACATCTAACAGAATACCTTGGGGTGTCTTTTTTCTAAAAATAGGTCACTTGTGGGGCTCCTATACTGCCCTGGCATTTTACGGGCCCAAAACCGTGAGTAGTCTGGAAACCAAATGTCTCAAAATGACTGTTCAGGGGTATAAGCATCTGCAAATTTTGATGACAGGTGGTCTATGAGGGGGCGAATTTTGTGGAACCGGTCATAAGCAGGGTGGCCTTTTAGATGACAGGTTGTATTGGGCCTGATCTGATGGATAGGAGTGCTAGGGGGGTGACAGGAGGTGATTGATGGGTGTCTCAAGGGGTGGTTAGAGGGGAAAATAGATGCAATCAATGCACTGGGGAGGTGATCGGAATGGGTAATTAGTGGGTGTTTAGAGGAGAGAACAGATGCAATGCACTTGGGAGGTGATCTGACGTCGGATCTGCGGGCGATCTATTGGTGTGGGTGGGTGATCAGATTGCCCGCAAGGGGCAGGGTAGGGGCTGATTGATGGGTGGCAGTGACAGGGGGTGATTGATGGGTGATAGGTGTTTGACAGGTGATCAGTGGGTTATTACAGGGAAGAACAGATGTAATTACTGCACTGGCGAATTGATAAGGGGGGGGGGTCTGAAGACAATCTGAGCGTGTGGGCGGGTGATTGGGTGCCCGCAAGGGGCAGATTAGGGTCTGATCTGATAGGTAACAGTGACAGGTGGTGATAGGGGGTGATTGATGGGTGATTGACGGGTAATTAGTGGGTGTTTAGAGAAGAGAACAGATGTACACAATACACTTGGGAGGTGATTTGACGGCGGGTTTGCGGGCGATCTAATGGCGTGGGTGGGTGATCAGATTGCCCACAAGGGGCAGGTTAGGGGCTGATTGATGGGTGGCAGTGACAGGGGGTGATTGATGGGTGATTGACGGGTGATTGGCAGGTGATCAGGAGGGATAGATGCATACAGTACACGGGGGGGGGGGGGGGTCTGGGGAGAATCTGAGGGGTGGGGGGGTGATCAGGAGTCCCCAGGGGGCAGTTTAGGGAATTTTTTTAAAAATAGCGTGGACAGATAGTGACAGGGAGTGATTGATGGGTTATTAGGGGGGTGATTGGGTGCAAACAGTGGTCTGGGGGGTGGGCAGGGGGGGGGGGTCTGAGGGGTGCTGTGGGCGATCAGGGGGCGGGGGGGTGGCAGATCAGTGTGTTTAGGTGCAGACTAGGGTGGCTGTAGCCTGTCCTGGTGGTCCCTCGGACACTGGGACCACCAGGGCAGGAGGCAGCCTGTATAATACACTTTGTATACATTACAAAGTGTATTATACACTTTGTAGCGGCAATCGCGGGGTTAACAACCCGCCGGCGCTTCCGAACGGCCGGCGGGTTGTCGTTGCGGGTGGGCGGAGCCAGTTGCCGGGGGAAGCGCACGTCATCAATGACGCGATCGCTCCCCCGGCATGCCGAAAGGACGCAACGCCCTTGGGCGTATTGCGGTTCTTTCGGCGTCCACTTTGCCGCCGCCCATCGGCTGTGGGCGGTCGGCAAGTGGTTAAATATCAATTGTTTTATGTATTCGTTGCTTAAATTGCTATATAGTATATTGATTACTGAATCCTCATAGGTTAGTGATGTAGTCAAAATCAAATACTGTAAAAATAATTATACCTAGGGTTGTATAGGGGGAAGGTGAACGTATGTGTATATAATATTTATTTATATTATCTTTCAAATAAATATTCATATAGACTACAGTCCTGGCCAAAAGTTTTGAAACTAAAAAAAAAATGGTGCTTAAAATTTTTTTATAATAGCAATTTGCATATACTCCAGAATGTTATGAAGAGTGTTCAGATGAATTGCATAGTCCTTCTTTGCCATGGAAATTAACTGAATCCCCAAAAAACCCCACTGCATTTCATTGCTGTCATTAAATGACCTGCTGAGATCATTTCAGTAATCGTCTTGTTTACTCAGGTGAGTATGTTGACCAGCACAAGGCTGGAGATCATTATGACAGGCTGATTGGGTTAGAATGGCAGACTTGACATGTTAAAAGGTGGATGATGCTGAAATCATTATTCTTCCATTGTTAACCATGGTGACCAGCAAAGAAACGCATGCAGCCATCATTGCGTTGCATAAAAATGGCTTCACAGGCAAGGATATTGTGGCTACTAAGATTGCACCTAAATCAATAATTTATAGAATCCTCAAGAACTTCAAGGAAAGAGGTTCAATTCTTGTTAACCTGCTGGGTTTTTTTCCGCCCGATTTTTTTTTCTTATCATGTAGCTAGCCTAGCGCTAGGTACATGAATCTCCCCTTCCTCCTCTCTCCCTCTCACCCTTCTGATCGCCGACGGCTATCACGCCCATAAAGAAATCCCGTTCTGAACGGGATTTCCTTTAGGGCGTCCCCGTCGCCATGTCGATGAACGGAGTGACGTCATCCACGTCGTGACGTCACTGGGACTCCCGATCCACCCCAAAGTGCAGCCTGGCGGTGATTGGCCAGGCTGCGCACAGGGTCTGCGGGGGGGCCCTCTTTCGCGTCGGGTAGTGGCGGATCGGCGGCAGCGATCGTGGCAAACACGCAGCTAGCAAAGTGATAGCTGCGTGTTTGGAAAAAATAAATTATCAAAATCGGCCCAGCGGGGCCTCAAGGGTCTCTGGACAAGCTCAGCTCGTCCAGAATGCTAGGGAGGTTAAGAAGGCTTCAGGGCGTCCAGGAAAGTCCAGCAAGCACCAGGATCGTCTACTAAAGAGGATTCAGATGCGGGATCAGAGTGCAACCAGTGCAGAGGTTGCTCAGGAATGGCAGCAGGCAGGTGTGAGCGCATCTGCACGCACAGTGAGGCGAAGACTTTTGGAAGCTGCCTGGTGTCAAGAAGGGCAGCAAAGAAGCCACTTCTCTCCCAAAAAAACATCAGGGACAGATTGATCTTCTGCAGAAAGTATGGTGAATGGACTGCTGAGGACTGGGGCAAAGTCATATTCTCCGATGAAGCCCCTTTCTGATTGTTTGGGGCATCTGGAAAAAAGCTTGTCAGGAGAAGAAAAGGTGAGCGCTACCATCAGTCCTGTGTCATGCCAACAGTAAAGCATCCTGAGACCATTCATGTGTAGGGTTGCTTCTCATCCAAAGGAGTCAAACTCACAATTTTGCCAAAAAACACAACCATGAATACAGAATAGTACCAAAACACCCTCCAAGAGCAACTTCTTCCAACAACAGTTTGGAGAAGAACAATGCATTTTCCAGCACGATGGAGCACCGCGTCATAAAGCAAAAGTGAGAACTAAGTGGCTCGGGGATCAAAACGTTGAAATTTTAGATCCATGGCCTGGAAACTCCCCAGATCTTAATTCTTTTGAGAACTTGTGGTCATTCCTCAAGAGGCGGATGGACAAACAAAAACCAACTCATTCTGAGAAACTCAAAGAAGGGATTATGAAAGAATGGGTTGCTATCAGTCAGGATTTGGCCCAGAAGTTAATGGAGAGCATGCCCAGTCAAATTGCAAAGGTCCTGAAAAAGAAGAGCCGATACTGCAAATACTGACTCTTGGCATAAATCTCATGTAATAGTAAATAAAAGCCTTTGGAACATATGAAGTGCTTATAATTATATTTCAGTACATCTCATAAGCAACTGAAACAAAGATCTAAAAGCAGTTTAGCAGCAAACTTTGTGAAAACTAATATCTTTTACTCAAAACATTTGGCCAGGACTGTAGTAAACTTAGGATATGGCAACATAATAATTTCTGTGATATCTCCGATCTACTCTTAAACATGAGATTATACATTATTTGATTTGTAGCACAATTTTAACTGCAATAATACAGTATGTGTCAATATGCTAGACTATGCTATGCAATATTTACCACTTATTTATTTAATTATGTATGTGTGTATACCACTGTAAGAGGAGTTTCCCCTGCTGTTCTAGGCACTGTTATTGGCCTGAGGAAGCAGGCTTAGACCCACGAAATGCATTGCCTGTGCGAAATAAAATCTTTTGTATAATACAAAGATTTTGCCATTGAGGTAAGAGACCTCGTTTCCCTTTTTGATTTTAAACTGTTTTTAGAAGCGCTTATCAACCAAGGCGCCTCTTTCCCCTAATCATGCATAGTACACCCCTGCACATATCCCTGTCCAAGGGGTAGTGACAGAACTCACGTGGTTTCCACCACGGTGGACATCTGTCCCCTTTTTTTCAGGAGAGAGACCACATCCAGGTCCATTCAGGGCCACCCCAAGTGGAGTCGGGTTTATGGTCTCTACCTGCTTCCTGTGGTCGGTTGCCCCTTGCAACACTCCTTTGTGAGTAATGTCTTACTTACTTATTGTCACATTCACAGTTAACATACTACACTATTGGGCTTCCGTCTTTTGTCTCCTGTGCCTTTTACTATAGGGTGCCAAGACACCCCCACTACATTGCGCCCTTCGTGGCTGCAGCTCTTGAGTCCAACAGAAGAAACACACTATGCAAATGTTAGGATTAAAGCATTATTACTACTTCATTTAGCTAGATTTGAGTAGGCTCTGAAAACCTTATTTGGCTGCTTCTGTCCTTAGTCACATCACCCATAAACACTAGTGTCCCAGTGCCACTAGGCAGCCATGCAATCAACCTCCACCGGGTTTTACAGATGATGTGGTATGCTTTGGATAATGAGCTGTTCCACGCCTTATCCATACGTTTTTCTTGCCATTATTCTGGTAGAAGTTGGTGTTGGTTTCATCTGTCCAAGGACATTTTTTTCCAGAACTGTGCTGTTTATTTTTTTTTAAGGTGTTCTTAAGCCACACTAGCCTTTCTATTCTTGAGGCTTATGAATGGCTTGCGTTATGAAAGATAGGTCTGCACACCTTATTTAAGTAGTTCTAAAATCCGCTTCTGGACTCTAAATGGGTGCTCAGTCTATAAACCAGGCCATGGGCCCTACACATATATATTACATATATATATATATATATATATATATATTTATTTATTTTGACTCGCACACCAGCATCATATGCAAATATTTATGTATTGAAAAACATCAAAACAGTCACATGTCCATAGAAACAATTAGGCATACAGTATGCTGACAGAAAATCCGATATAGAGGTCCATACACACGTAGGATATTTTTAAAAGACCAGTCGTTTGGACGTTCCGTCGTTCAGTCGTCCGATTTGACGTCCGGACGACGGGACGTCCAAACGACGGGTCATTTAAAAAAATCCGACGTGTGTATGGACCTCAAGGGGGTAGTCACAGAAAGCATACATCAATTAAATAACATATCAGTGCAAAGTACGATAGTGAGCAAATACAGAACAGAACAAGTACACAATGCTATATTCAAATGTATGACCCCAGCCCCAAGGTATACCCTGACAGCACCGTTTTATGAGGACCCTTCGATAGAGGGTATACAAGTGGCTATATCCTTGCTGCTGCAAGAGTTTGTGGCAAGTATAAAGATTTTATACCTTACAACATGCCATCCGCCCGCTTTGGACACCGGGACGGCCCTGATTGACGCCACTGATGCCACGCAGTGGCTGCACACGTCAATGCGTCGCTCTAACGCGGACAGCCATACGTGTTCGGCGCATGCCAAACCAAAAATGGCCACCGCGAATTGCGGCCAACCATATGGATAAGGCAGAGCGCCAATCACAACATGGCCACTGCATCTCCTAGCGTGGACAGCAAAGCAGGATGCCTCAATGGCATAGTGAAAATAGAGATAACAGTATTTAAGGCAGAAAAAGTCCAATTTGTGATTCTAGAGTGTCCAAAGTAGTTTCTGGGTGTGATCCACTGATGGATATCTACAGAAATAAAAGAAAAGCAAAATAAATAAAAAGCAAATAGATGCATGCAAGCCAGTTACCAGGTACCTGTAAGCTGCAGGACACCGCAGCGGAATAAGGAGTGCAATCTTGTGTCGCCTTCAGGAGAGGTAAACCACATACACTGCCGTAGAGCGGGAGAAGACCATTTACACAGAAGTAATATATATGCCACCGCTGAGCGGGGACTGAATCGGAGGTCACAATTGTCTCGTTGAAGCAAATGCTGTTAAGATTCCACATTATACAGTATATATGGTATATATATCCTGGCAGATTGTAGGGACTGACGTATGCTGTCACAAGATTATGTACTTTGAGCTGGTGCTCTTGAAATTATACTTGGAAGTACCTGGAGATTATCCTACCACCATTTGGTTTAGTGGTGAATAGATAGTGATACGACAGCCTGCTTTCTTACTCTGTCCCACACAATGCAATTCTATATAGAAGATTGGCCAATCTGGACTAATTGCATGTATGTGTGGTCTGAGTGCGGTGTGTGAATTATTTAGTATTTATATAGCACCACAATCTTCTGCAGCGCTTTGCAGAGTATATATAGGCTTGTCACTAACTGTCCCTCAGAGGAGCTCACAAGCTAATCCCTACCATTGCCATATGTCTATGTACAGTATGTATCCTGTAATGTATGCATCATAGTCTAGGGCCAATTTTGGGGGATGCCAATTAACTTATCTGTATGTTTTTAGGATGTGGGAGGAAACCGGACTGCTCGGAGGAAACCCACACAGACACAGGGAAAACATACAGACTGCTTGCAGATGTTGACCTGGCTGGGAAACGAACCAGGGACCCAGCGCTGCAAGGCGAGAGCACTAACCACTACACCACTGTTCTGCCCTGTGGCATTGAAGGGTTGTCAGTTATGAGTTATAGTGATTGTGATCAATACAGTTTTGTATTTTTATAGTTCATTGAGTGGCGGTCACTTTTTTGTTTTTGGAATTGCTTGCTAGTAGACCTGCCTTCTTCAGCTACTAACTTGGTGAACTAATGTATTAGGACCTGTGCACCGGATTCATTCAATTTTTTGCAGTACACACACACACACACACACACACACACACACACACACACACACACACACACACAAGAGGGCAGGTGGTACACTCACAAGAGAGAGGGCAGGCAGTATACACACACGGGAGAGAGGGCAGGCAGTACACGCACACACACGAGAGAGAGGGCAGGCAGTATATACAAACACACACACACACGAGAAAGAGAGCAGGCAGTACACACTAGGCCTGCACAATAAAACGAATTGAAACTGAAATCACCAAGATCACAATTTCGGGAATCGTGAAAGCAGCGATTTCTGTAATAACGTAATTTACGGCATGTAGGAGGTTTGAAAAAAACGGCTTTAAAAACTTACCCCAAGTCCCGGCACTTGTGGCCTGCAGCATCGCTAGTGTTGGACATACCTTCCACACGAGTCCAACGCTGTCTGTCATCTATAGCCATATGCAAAATCTTGTGCATCGCATACTTCCTGGTTCCTGTATGTCTCATAACATACACGAAGTATGCGTGCATTAGAGCATGCAGGAGGCGAAGTGGATAGATGGGCATCACTGGACTCGTGCTGGAAGTTATGTCCAGCACTGCCGCAGCTTGGGGGACAGAGAGAGACCCAGAGGGGGCGCAAAGGGAGACACAAAGGGAGCAAGAGAGACTCAGAGGGGGCAGTGAGAGACAAAATGGCACAGACAAAGGGGACACAGAGAGAGACACAGAGGGTGCACAAAGAGAGACAGGAGGACAGAGAGGCAATTTTTTTCTAAATTTGCCTCAGGCGGCAAAAAGTCTAGGGCCGGCCCTGCATAGTTGAATGTGCTGACATGAAATCACACAAAAATTGTCAATGGAAATCAAATTCATCAACACATGGAGGCCTGGATTTGGCATCACACTCAAAATTAAAGTAAAAAACAAAACAAAAAAACACTACAGGCTCAGTAGTGTGTGTGTGGCCTCCACATGCCTGTATGACCTCCCTTTATTGCCTGGGCATGCTCCTGATAAGGTAGCGAATGCTTGTATTTGCAGGGTTGGTTTAGCCTTTCTGTAGCTCAATTGTTTTTGTTTTTTTTAGGGTTCTCGGATTTAAGAAAATACTTAAATATGTTAAGATTATAAATCATAAAGTTCAAATCTTACAGTGATGGTAGCTGACAAATAAAGCTAATTGAACCCTCTTGTGATTTGTTTTTTTGTTAAATATTGGAAAGAGGTTTTCAATCCACATTTTAAGAAAAGCTTGTCTGCACCTCTGTCCGCTGCACACCATGTTGTGTTTAACCCTTTGGGGACCGCCTCTATTAGATTCTTCATCGCCACCTGGAATTGAGCAGCAGTACGAGCAGAGATGCCGGCCAGGCGTACGTACAAAAAGGGCGCGTGGTGTAAACGCTAATTAATAATTATTCATTAATAGCGTTTATAAAAATAGTGTGCTATATTTCGTTTACAAATAATGTTTTACAAAATTATAAATCATTAAATAATGTTTATGAAATCGGCAATTGTGAAAACGTTAATCTTCCCTGTTTCAAAAGTGAAACTTATAATTACGTTTATTAAATAAACGATAATATATGTTTAATTGTTATAATTGTATATTATTGTGAATAACCTTCATTTATGGTTTGTTCTTATAATAAAATCTGAAAATATTCTTTATAACGATGATATAAATATAAGTACGTTCGTAATAAGTGTTGTAAAACATTAGTAAGTATGACTAAAATTTTACTAAAACTATACCTAAGCCTACTCTCACACAGAACCCTCCCTGTACCTATCCCTAACCCCTAGACCCCCCTGGTGGTGCCTAAACCTAAGACGCCCCTGGTGGTGCCTAAACCTAAGACCCCCCTGGTGGTGCCTAAACCTAAGACCCCCCTGGTGGTGCCTAAACCTAAGACCCCCCTGGTGGTGCCTAACCCTAAGACCCCCTGGTGATGCCTAACCCTAAGAACCCCCCTGGTGGTGCCTAAACCTAAGACCCCCCTGGTGGTGCCTAAACCTAAGACCCCCCTGGTGGTGCCTAAACCTAAGACCCCCCTGGTGGTGCCTAACCCTAACCACCCCCCTGGTGGAGCCTAACCCTAACCACCCCCCTTACTGATCGCTTTATTATGTGGATAATAATGTTTTACTAATTGTGGCTGAAAAAAATATATTGCAATTTACGTTACGTACTGATCGCTTTATTTTGTGAATAATAATGTTTTACAAACAGTAAGGGATAAAACTTTAAATAAAGTTTTAATTAGTTAAATAAGATAAATATGTTTAGTATTTTTATAAACGTTATTCGGCACGGGTGCATTTTATAAACGTAAATCACCACAAGCACAGTTATAAATCATTAAAAATCTCCGGGCGCCGTTTGTAAACGTTATTTATCTCCGGCGCCCTTTTTTCCTGCTCGGCGCCCATTAAACGTTATTTATTATGAGAGTGAATGGCGGCGCCCTTTTTGTCCACTAGCTGCCTGCGCCCTTTTTTCCCGTTTCCGCCGGCCAGAGCGGAGGGGTCCACAGCGATGAACATCACTGGAGCCTGGGAGGTGAGTAAATGCTGCTGCATACAGGGGGGCCACCTGGCCACTCAACCCTGCTAGCCACAGAGGGGATCCGGCTGCCTGACCCCCCCCCTCTTGCATGCAAATTCGAAATCTTGCAGAACTACACCACAATGTGAAGACGAGCAACTTAACCACCCTACTGCATGCATACAGACTTCGGTTATGTACCAAAGGTAGTTACAAGACGAAGAGGATGAAGAGGTTTCAAATGATACCAATAGTCTAAACAAAATCAGATTTGGTGTATGGCAACACATCTATTTCTCATTGACCAGGCAATTGATCCAGCAGCACTCCAGGTCACATACAAGTGGTATAGATGAAGCCGGCACCATCCGTTGTATTTTATTGCTCTTTTATTGTATTTAAAGCATAACAGCAAACAGGCAATGTTTCAAGGCTGCACGCCTCTTCTGTGTATTTTATTTGTAACCCAAACTTGTATGCATTCCAATTAGGGCCTGAGCCCACTAACACAGTTGTGTCCGCTTTTCAGCAACACATCGATGTTACAAAAAGAGAGAACACCAAGAGCCCAATATAGTGTAATATGTACTGGTAATGTACAATTGGAAGAGTAATAATATTAATGTAATACTCACAAACCAGGGTTACCAATTAGGCAACCACTGTCAAAGCAGGTGGGGAGATTGTCCTGACCCCACTTAGGGTTAAAAAGTCGCTCTCTGTAGTAGAAGGAAGGGTACAACCCTCCACCAAGGGTGGATTTGATGTAAGATAATAGGATAACAGAGGCGCCAACAGGATTATAAAAAAAAAAAAAAAAACACCTCTAAAAGAACTTAAAAACCCATCTTGGTAATAGAGGAGGTAGTGGTGGACTCACCTCCTCCAAGCAGAACATACGACTGTGGATTTTCAGTCAAAACAATTTTATTGGATACTCCAAATAAAGTGCAACGTGTTTCGCGGGGTACAAACCCGCCTCATCAGGCAATAACAGATAGCGGTAAACAGATGTTGTTTGTTATTGCCTTATGAGGCGGGTTTGTACCCCGCGAAACGCGTTGCACTTTATTTGGAGTATCCAATAAAATTGTTTTGGCTGAAAATCCACAGTCGTATGTTCTGCTTGGGGGAGGTAAGTCCACCACTACCTCCTCTATTACCAAGATGGGTTTTTCAGTTCTTTTTAGTGTTTTTTTATCCTGCTGGTGCCTCTGTTATCCTATTATCTACATCGATGTTACAGATGCAGAAAAGTACACAGCTGCGTCAGTGGGCTCAGGCCCTTACAAATCAGCAGTCAGGGGTTTGTTGGTGCACAGGCACACAGAGCTGGAAAAAGTATTTTAATGCCAGCAAAAAAAAAAAAAATTCAGAAGCTGTTCTTTCAATCTCAATGTAGGTGGGATTACTATAATTGGCGATTCACATTTCTAAGCCATCCCTGCAGCAAAATTTGCTCAAACATAAAATACACTTATCTTATTGAATATTGAAAGAAGCTTTGCTGCTACTGTTTACTGTTTACCAGAGGGCTGAGCAATGTGAACCATTTTTGATTTAACATTTAAAATGATACGGTCTACAGTGAGAGTGAAAAGAACAGCACCTGTTCTCTGATAGTATGCAGCACTAATTTGTTATGCTTGCTAGAGGCCTACATTGGGTCGGGTACCTGCGGACACCCACGGGTTACCTGAAATGCAGGTCGTAACATGATTGTAACCAGAAGGATGGTGTCAACATTGCAGCGCTGTCAGGTGGTAGGAGAGGGGTAATGGGTCTCTTATGTCACCCCCTCCCACCACCGGGCAGTCCTACAACACTGACACCATCCTCTGGGTTAGGATCACATTTTATATCATGTGATCAGAAGAAGATGTCAGGAGTGCAGTGCTGCTGCCGTGGGTGGAGGAGAAGCCGATCCAGACAGGTAACTACAGTATAATCTCGCTATAGTAGAAACTCCAAGGGACCAGGAAAAGTGGGTTGCAGCAGAGAATGTAACCATTTCCAGGTTAATTTCTGATATAGTAACCACAAGAAGATTTATGCGTGCTCAACACCAAGCTTAACCCTTACAAGTCTGGCTGTGCAAATCTGGCTAAATTGGCTTATCATGAGGCATTGCTCATGCAAAATTGCATTTGCTTTCGCATGCCAAACTTTTCAGGGTCAAAAACTAATACCGCGAAGCGGTTGCCCTGCGGGAATTAGTTCATGCTACATAGCACTATCCAGGAGCGCCACGGGGAGGCTTCCCAATGCCCCCATACAACCGGGGGGGGCTGCGGGGCCCCAGGCTCTCTCACTGCCTAGGGACCACAGCGACACCCGGAGGGGAAGGCTGGGTGGCGCAGACGACCCCCCCAAGCGTGGCCAGCGCCGGGGAGGGCCATCTGCACCCACCTCCCAAAATTAAAACCAGACACTTACCTTAACGTCCATTGCGTTCTGCTACTGCGCATTAACTTGGGGGCACTGCATGGGAAAGGAGTGACGCATGGGTCACCCCGAGCTGTAGGGCTCAGGGCTGGCTCACACACATCACTCCAGAAGGGGGGTGGGAGGACAGGCACAGACAGCCCACTCCAGGGCTCACACCACCTAGAGCAAGCCATCCACCACCTGCCTCCAAAGGACAGAAAATGCAAAATGCTAACCACAAGAAGATTTATGCGTGCTCAACACCAAGCTTAACCCTTACAAGTCTGGCTGTGCAAATCTGGCTAAATTGGCTTATCATGAGGCATTGCTCATGCAAAATTGCATTTGCTTTCGCATGCCAAACTTTGCAGGGTCAAAAACTAATACCGCAAAGCGGTTGCCCTGCGGGAATTAGTTCATGCTACATAGCACTATCCAGGAGCGCCACGGGGAGGCTTCCCAATGCCCCCATACAACCGGGGGGGGGGGGCTGCGGGGCCCCAGGCTCTCTCACTGCCTAGGGACCACAGCGACACCCCGGAGGGGGAGGCTGGGTGGCGCAGACGACCCCCCCAAGCGTGGCCAACGCCGGGGAGGGCCATCCGCACCCACCTCCCAAAAGTAAAAACAGACACTTACCTTAACGTCCATTGCTTTCTGCTACTGCGCATTAACTTGGGGGCACTGCATGGGAAAGGAGTGACGCATGGGTCACCCCGAGCTGTAGGGCTCAGGGCTGGCTCACACACATCACTCCAGAAGGGAGTAATTAGCATTGCATCTTTTCTTTGGAGGCAAGTGGTGAATGGCTGTGAGAGAGCCCGGGACCCCCGCAGCCCCCCGGTTGTATGGGGGCAATGGGAAGCCTCCTCGTGGCGCCCCTGGATAGTCAAAAACGTAGCATGAACTAATTCCCGCAGGGCGATTGTTTTGCGGTTTTTGGTTTTTGACCCTGCATATTTAGGCATGCGAAAGCAAATGCATATTTGCATGAGCAATGTCTCGTGATTAGCCAATAGGCCAAATTTGCAAAGCCAGATTTGTCAGGTTCACTTAGTTGATGCACACATTTTCTCTCTGTTGTAATTAATTTCTGATCTAGTAAAGGAGCAACTCTGTCCTGCCAATGGAGGTGCAGAGTACAAGCACCTGCACATTTGGTGGACAACAAGGTTAAGTATACGTTATGGCTGCATAGTCAGGCTGGACAAATCACTAGTACAGTTTCCAAGGTTCCTTAAAAATTGCAGCCATCACTGAATAGAGGCAGCCACTCACTTCCTGTCAGTGGGTCCGATATCTCAGTGGGAGGGACTTGCAGCACATGTCCTGCAAAACTTACTGCGCACACTTGAGCCAATCATGAAGCCTCTCTCTTTAAAATGCAGAAAATCGTAATAAGCCACTCGTATCTGTAATGAGAGAAGTCTTTGGAAAATGAAAGATCACAGACTAATTTTACCACTCTCCATGTAGTATGAGAGCATACCTACACAGTCTATTCTTTTAAAGGGACCCTGATCGATCAAAAATGTAACTTACCTGGGGCTTCCTCCATCCCACTGTAGGCGGCGAGGTCCACCGGCGTCCTCCTAGTTCTTCTGCGGGAACCGCTGGCGGCTCCGTTACCAGCGACACCCGGGCTGACACTTCCTGGATCTTGTCGCACAGCATCATCAGGGCGGGCGCTACGCATCATCATCAAGGCTGCTGACGTGACTGTACTGCGCATGCGCGGTTCAGCGATAGAAAAACGCGCAGTACTGTCACGCCAACCGCCTTGATGATGCATAGCAGCCAGGATGATGTTGCTGTGCGACAAGATCCAGGAAATGTCCCGACACGGGTGTCGCCGGTAACAGAGCCGCCAGCCTGGGGACATTGCTGCCTAGGGTGGGCTAGAGGAAGCCCCAGGTGACATTTTTGAGTAAGGCTGCTTTCACAGTGAGACGTTACAGATGCACGTTAGTGCAGCCTGTAACGCACCCCACCGCACAGTAATGAAAAATCAATGGGCTGTTCACAGTGCCCACGTTGCGTTACATTGTAACGCAAGACGTCAAGAGAACGTACTGCATGCAGTACGTTATAGGCGGCTAAGCCGCGTTAGACTGCTTGCACATGCTCAGTAATGTTGGGGAGGAGGGGAGAGCGGCCAGGCACATGGCTAATTAAAATTCACTGCACTTCATGACATGTGCAGTGTTTACTTCCTGGAGCGGCCGCTCTATGCGGCGATTGGCTGGCGGGACCACGTGATGCAGCATGCGTCCAAGAGTACGTATCACGGCATCACAGGACGTGTGATGAGCCACTCAACGCGGCTCAATGTAACATCCAGCTACAACCCCACTATGCGTTGTGTTAGGTGCACGTTATGCGACCTTAACGTAGCACCTAACGCAACGTCTTAGTGAGAAAGTAGCCTTAAAGAGACTCTGAAGCGAGAATAAATCTCGCTTCAGAGCTCATAGTTAGCAGGGGCATGTGTGCCCCTGCTAAACCGCTGCTAAACGGGGGTCCCTTCACCCCCAAACCCCCCCCCCCACCTGCAGCACTTGGTCGCAGACTTGGTCGCTCCTGGAGGCAGGGCTAACGGCTGCATCCCTGCCTCCAGTCGCGTCTATCAGCGGCGCATCGCCGCCTCTCCCCCGCCCCTCTCAGTGAAGGAAGACTGAGAGGGGTGGGGGAGAGGCGGAGATACGCACTGACAGACGCGCGTGGGGCAGGGCTGCGGCGGTTAGCCCTGCCCCAACCAGGAAGCGCTCCCCCGCTGCACCGAGGGGATTTGGGGGTGAAGGGACCCCCGTTTAGCGGCGCGATAGCGGCAGTTTAGCAGGGGCACACATGCCCCTGCTATCTATGAGGTCTGAAGCGAGATTTATTGTCGCTTCAGACTCTCTTTAAAGTACTGCTCAGGGTTCCTTTAAGCCGACTACACCAATCAGATAAAAATCTTTGCAAACGTCAATAGGTTTGTCAGGAGGTTTAAAACCCTGTTCTTTCTGGTGTAAAGATGCTGTACGCATGCACAGGATGGATCTTCAGATCTGCAGATGAATGTCCGTTAAACAAGGCGTGTATGAGATCTCCAGATATAGACTATGAAAACATTTTGCAGGAACTGATCTTTTTACAGCATCTTTAGAAAGATCAGTCTTTCAAACCTCCCTGACAAACCTATGTGACATTTTGCAAAGATTTTTATCTGACGGGTGTACTCTTCTTAATAGAGTAGACTGTGTAGGTATGCTCTCATACTACATGGAAGGTGGTAAAATTGGTCTGTGATCTTTCATTTTCCAAAGACTTATCTCAGGTGTGATTTAGTTTTGCAGTGAGTAGGTCCGCTCTGATCTGCACTACAAGTGAAACTAGCCTGTATTGCGCTCCACACGCTACCAGTAGAATCTTCAATGGTAAGGAAGCAGATACCCCTGGGAGTGGGTACAATCCCGTGGGAGGACTGTGACAACACTTTTAACAGTGATTGCAAAGTGGAAGTGGTAACACTGCATCCTCTTTCGTTTATGTTCTCATTTTCCTCAGGCTGCTTATTTATACAGTACTGTATATCCAGCATGTCTTATAAGGCCCCATTCACACCTAAAAGCGCAAAACGCCGGCGATTACTGCCGGCATTTTGCGGGAATGATTTTTCCACGATTAACGTGGGAAAAAAAAATCATTGGACACTGCAGCATTTCGGAAGCGATCACGATTAGCGGTGCTATGCATGCTAATCGCGATTCACCGGCAAAACGCTGCATGTTACGCGTTTGCGGTTAACGCTAACTGCAAACACGGCAGTGAGAACACTGCCATAGGCTTACATGGGCTAGAGGTTTTAAAAAACCGTTAACGTTTTGCGCTGAGCGGGGACCACGTGATTCCCGCTCAAGTGTGAATGGGGCCTAAATGTTATCAGGCATCAACTCACTTGCAACCAGCCTGAAGAGAGCAGCCAACCATGGGTTACACACTGACATATGATGCATGCACCACCCACTGTTTACTGTATCCAGAGTCAGCATCACATAGGGGCCAAAACCAGGGATTAGCAAACCTGGTAATGTTATTTTTAGTAACTCTCCAGGACAAGTACACTACGAGACTTCACTCCTCCCAGGAAACATCCAATAGGCCCCTCTATATAATCAATTAAACAACAGGTGTCCGGCAGTATGTATTTAAAGGAGCTTGGGGCTGGAGGAAGTCCCCAGTAAGTAGCGTTTATTTTGTTTAAAAATCCCTGATGACTCCTTTAAAGAAACCAAGCCAGGTCTAACTTCTCAACAACACCATAACAACAATAGGGTGGGTATCCCGTATGCTGCCATGGTTATTCGACAGGAAAGGAAAATTACCGGTAGGTAAGTATTCAATTTTCCGTTTTCCTGTCAAATCCATGGCAGCATACTATGGGATCTAACTATCTATCTAAAATAATTGGGAGGGTACACATTTTGATGCTTGCACACATTTAATTTGTATATTTACATCCAGAGTGTCTTATTTACATAGAAACCGAAAATGCAAATTATGTTTATTTTCACATTCTATTTGACATTACGGCTGTAGTAATTAAACTTCTCCCAAACTGAACTGATGAAGAGGCAGCCGGGTCTACATTGTAATGATTTACGAATGTATTCGCGGATGACCAGTTAGCCGCCCTGCATATGACATCCGCTGACACACCTGCCTGCGTGGCCCATGATGCGGAGATCGACCTCGTTGAATGGGCTGTTAGTGTTGTCGGTGCCATCCTGTCCATGATACTATACGTTGTACGTATAGCTTTTACTAGCCAGGTGGCTATGGTCCTAATGGACGCTGCCTGGCCCTTTCGATATCCTTCCGGTATAACGAAAAGTCTGTCTGATTTTCGTACTGTCTTTGTCATGTCTATATAGTGTTTTAATATCTCCGGAATGTTCCATGCTGATGGCGTTTGCGAATTCTCGTCGAGGAAAGTAGGTAGGTGCCATTCCTGTGCGAAGTGAAAAGCTGTGGCTACTTTTGGTATAAACTGTGTCATAGGTTTTTAAGTTACCCTGTCCGGAAAGAAATGGAGGTAAGATGGTAAACAACTTAAAGCTTGGATCTTGGAGACACGTCTTGCTGACGCAATGGCTACCAAAAAAACAGTCTTTAGCGTTAAATTAGTTAAATTACATTGTGCCAATGGTTCAAATGGAGCTTTTGCTAAACCGTTCAAAACTGTGGGTAGGTCCCACTGCGGGTATAGTTTGCGGCCTACTGGTCTCAATTTGTTTACCGCCCTTATGAACTCTACGATCAAAGGGTTGGTAGCTAATGGAGCATCTAGTAATGCAGCCAACGCTGATATTTGGACCTTAATAGTCCGCACTCCTAAACCCATTTCTACTCCTTTCTGTAAGAATTCAAGTATAATAGGTATATCTGGAGTTTTGGGGTCCAGGGACCTGACCTTTAGAAACTGTAGAAACTTGTCCCATACGCGATGATAGGTTCTATTAGTAGACTCCTTTCTTGCTTTTAATAATGTGTCTGTAACTGTGGCCGAGCATCCTAGTGCTGTCAATTTAGACCTCTCAGTTTCCAGGCCGTCAAAGCTAAGATCTTGGGATCCGGGTGCAGAATGTACCCCTGCGTCAGCAGGTTCCTGGGGCAAGGTAGAGTCCAGGGAGGTTCTATTGCCAGTTTCCTCAGCATGGGAAACCAAGGTCTCCTCGGCCAGTATGGTAGTACTGCAATTACTATCTTCTTCTCTCTCCCTATTCGACTGAGTAATCGATAGATGAGGGGGACTGGGGGGAAGGCATAGGCCAGTTGAAAATCCCATTTTGTCGTTCGTGCGTCCCAGCCCACCGCCTGTGGGAACTTGTACCTGGAAAGGAATTTTGTGCATTTGGCATTGTGTGGGGTTGCCATGAGATCCACCTCCGGATATCCTCATCTCTGGCAGATCTGAACGAACACCTCCTGATTCAACGCCCATTCGTTGTTGTCGAACCATTTCCTGCTCAAGGTGTCTGCCAAGGTGTTCCTTATTCCCGGTATATGTATCGCCTGTAGTGATGTCACCGTCTACTGTGCTAACGTCATAATCGAAGAGACCTCCTTCAATAGAGATCGACTTCTCGTGCCTCCTTGGTTGTTTATATATGCGACCGCTGTCGAATTGTCCATTCTGAGGATCACTGACTTGCTCTGTATCGCTTCCCTGAAACTGAGAAGTGCATTGTGCGCTGCCCGGATCTCTAATACATTTGCTGGGACTCCACTGGCAGGCTCTATCCACATACTTTGAACATATTTGGTGTCTGTGTGGGCTCCCCAACCCCAAAGACTCGCATCGGTCGTTATGTAGTAGTGTTTGTTGACTTGTAGACTGTGACATTTGGTGAGGTTGTGATCCATTAACCACCATGCTAATTCCGACTTCGCTTCTTGTCGCAACCAGATTGTCTGCTGTAGATTTTTTCCGTCCCACTGCTCCAAGAAGCTGTTCTGGCATAACCTCATGTTCCATGCGGCCCACCTCACCATGGGGATTGTTGATGAAAGGGTGCCCAGGATGCTCATGAATTGTCTGGCTGTTAACGTTTGCCGGGTCATAAATCCCGATATTCTCTGTTTGAGTTGTGTTTTCTTTACTTCCGGCAGGGATATGGTATTGTGTCTTGTATTGATCAGTGCCCCTAAGAAAATCAATTCCTGGGTCGGTTCCAACTGACTTTTCTTTAAGTTTATGAGCCATCCGAACTGTTGTAAGGTACTTATGAGAATCTTTCTGTGTTCCATCAGTTTGTTTTGTGATTCTGCTATTAATAGCACATCGTCTAAGTAGTAATGTACTCGGAGTTTTACTTCCCTTAGCAATGCTATCACAGTCACTAATATCTTGGTGAATGTTCTTGGCGCCGTACAAATGCCAAAAGGCAGTACGTGGAACTGGAAATGTTTTTCCTCTACCGCAAACCTTAAATACTTCTGAAAGTGCACATGTATAGGGACGTGCAGATATGCATCTTCCAGGTCTGCGGAAAGCAGCCAATCTCCTATCTGTATGGATGGCACAATGGTCTGTAGCGATTCCATTTTGAATTTCTGTTGTCGGATCTGTATATTCAAAAGTCTCAGATCTAGTACCGGTCGTAGATCTCCCGACTTTTTGGTGACAAAAAATAGGGGTGAATAAAAACCTTTGTATCTCTCCTGTTGTGGTACTTCTCCAATAGCTTTCTTCTGAATTAATTTGTTTATATATTGGTAAAGGATTAATTTCTTTTCTGCACTGCCTGATACTCGGGTTGGTACAAAGTGATTCGCTGGGGGATGCTGTTTGAAGTGCCATGAATGGCCCCACTTTATTGTTTTTAGGACCCATGGGTCCTGAATGTTGTCCGCCCACGTCTGAACATAGTTGCGCAGTCGTCCCCCAACTACTTCCAGACGGGCGGGCCGTATTTCAGAAGGATTTGGCGTTGTGGGTGTTGGCCGTGTTACGCTGTTTGTTATATCTTGATAGATTGGACTGTGCTCCCTGCCATTGCTTACGAAACCCCTGATTTGTCTTCTGGGTCCTGTAGTTCTTGTTTTTTGACTGAAAAGGTCTCTTATCTACTTGCCTTCTATTAGGGCGTCTGTCCTAAGGGAGCAACCCAGACCTACCGCCCGTAACTCTCGCGATTGCCGTATCCATTTTACTCCCAGAAAGGTTCTTACCGTCGAACGGGATTTTACACCACACCGCTTTGGAATTCGGATCTGCCGACCAAGGCTTCAACCACATCGCCCTCTTTGCCGTTACATCATATAACATACCTCTCTTGCGCACCTCAGGATGTCAAACGACGCTTCGCCTATAAAATCTGAAGCCATACGAAATTCCTCTAATCCTGCGATCAAAGTTTGCTTATCCGCGTCGGCCTGAATTGCCCCCTCAAGATTATCTGCCCATACCTTTATAGCTTTCGCTATCGAGGTTAGTGCTATCGCTGGTCTACAGGCACCTCCGGTGCTAAGGTAAGCTTTCTTCAAGTCCTGGTCCATTTTTCTATCTAGCGAATCTCTGAATGCTACTGAGTCCTCTAACGGCAGCGTCACGTGCCGGGCCAGTCTCATGACTGATGCATCGACCAGAGGAGCTCCCTCTAGTTGTTCTACTAACTCTCCTTGAATAGGATACAATTTAGATAAGCGGTTGCCCAAAGCTGTTTTTTTCTCTATTCTGGACCATTCGTCCTTTACAAGTTCTGAGACCTCCTCCATTACAGGAAAAGACATCACCTTTTTCTTTAAATGTGGGTAATATTTCATTTTCTTTACTGGTGGCTCCTGGGGATCCTCCCACTGAATTGCTTCCCTGACTGATTTGATGAAAGGGTCAACAAGTGAAAAATCAAAACCTATTGTAAAGTCCTCTTCTACCTCCCCCTCTTCTAGTGAGGGCAGCGTGTCTGTAGTACTGAAACTACCGCCCGTAAGTCTGTTATCATTCATTGAGGTTGCAGACTGTTCATTCAAGGATTGTTGTACTATCTCCTTAATTAAAGTAGGTAAGTCCTGTTGCGGAGCTTCCTTTTCCACTGGAAATGTGTAAAAACAATCTGCACATACAAGTTTTCCAGGTAGAGTCCTATGACCACATGCCCAGCAATATCGCTTATCCAATCTCTCTGTGGGACCTGGGGGCTCCTTTGTCGTTTTGTTAGTTTTGGAGGTAGATTTGTGCCCTGAGGATGAGGAAGTGGATGCTTTGTCTTGAGGGCTGGGAAGATAAAATACACATTGTGTATTAATTCCACAGAATGACCCTCTGCCTCTATTACCCCTATTTGAATACCTACCTGACTACAGCCTTACCTATCATAAGTATGCTGCTCTCTATCACGGGTAGAACTTTCCATTATTTCACTTGTAGAAAATGCTACAAAAGAAAAAATAATGGAGCACCATGAATACAGAGTAGAAGAATGAAGAAAAAAGGAAAGAAATGACAAATTATGCATATGTTGTATACATATATCCACAGTATTAGCACAAAGGACATGGCAAAAATGTACCTGAACAAAATCAGCCGCTCAGTGAGGGTAATGCAACCAATACTGTCCCGGATGTTAGCCGCTCTGCAACAGATACAACATAACATACTGTAATGCCAGCCTTAGGGACACTCAGTATAGAAACAATAACAACCAGGAAGGAAAAAATTGATGCTTAATCAAATGTTCTCACCACCAAACTTGGCTTGACACGGACGGAGCAGAGGAAGAATGCTGTAAACAAACAACAAAAAACAAACTTGTAAGCCTTACGCAGCCAAACCCTCAAGAGCCTCTAGCTCAGAGCCGCTGCCTCGCATATCTGAAAAAGATGTCCCCAGCTGGTCTCACCTTGTCACGAAGACGCAAACCGCTCTCCTCCTTGCTAGCCGACTCTGCACCTGCCGCCATATGCATTATATGCTGTGTAGGCGGCGTGACGGCGGCGAGACGTCATAGTTCCGCCCACTTCCGGAATTCAGAGTTGCGCTGTATTTCCGTAATAGTATTCCCCGCTCGTGGGACGCAATGCTTCAGGCGCTTCCGCGTGTCATTACGGAAGTAGAGATGTGAGAGAGAGAAAAAGGCGGTGCACGTTCTACCCAACGCACAGCTGACTTGCAGCCATATTTGCAGTGCCCATATTCCAATACCTCCCCGGAGAGAACAGCAGACAGGGGGATCTCCATTCACACACTCTTTTAGAGGTTCACAGAGGGAGCTTCGCGCGAGGGGAGGCACCCTGCGCGGAGACTGCATGAATACAGTCAGGTAAGGCCAAAATAAAACAACTTGTACTTTTTAAATGTACGAACCAGTCCTGACGATTCGGACAGAGGAAAAAAAGCAGGGAGCCATTATGGGGTGGAAAGATTTATAGTTACCAGTCCTGATTGGTTAATGGGCGGGGTTAACCCATAGTATGCTGCCATGGATTTGACAGGAAATAAATATATATATATATATATATATATATATATATATATATATATATACACATACATACATACATACATACACACACACACACACGTCGGGGCAATTTTGGTGGGTGCCTGGAGGGAAAAAATGCACCGACTCCGACTCCTAATGAATTTAAACTGTAATTAAAATAGAAAATATGATAAAATGTTCTATTTCTCAGATAATAGTCATCATAAATAATTTATACATACAGTAATAGCTGTGCTTAGTCCACAAAAATGAAATAAACCAATCAAAATTAGTTACTTGTGCTGCTTCAATAAAGCAGTCCCCGTATTTTTAAAGTCAGATATACATATCTGATTGTGACTGTATATATGATGTGTACACAGGAATCTCTTATATATACGAAATAACATCTATGCTGTAAGTATAAAGCCTGATGTGTAGCTGTGTCACTAATAGAGATGGTCAAAGAGATGGAAATAATTCTGCGTTGATTCTGATTTATGCAAATGTACGCACTCTCTTTGCTCATGAAATCAAATAATTTGATATGTTGTTAAAATTTGGTTTGGTGACTACGAATTAAATGGTACCTGAGAAGGATGAAAAGAAATGTTTTATACATACCTGGGGCTTATTCCAGCCCCCTTCAGGCTAATCAGTCCCTCGCTGTCCATCAGTCCCTCGCTGTGGACACCTGGATCTTCTGCTATGAGTCCTGGTAATTCAGCCAGTCAGCGCAGTCCGGCCACATGCCGCTTCCACAGCCAGGAGCATTCTGCACCTGCGCAACAGTGCTGTGCAGGTAGAGTTGAGCCGAAATTTTCGTAATTTCGCATTACTATAATTACACGAAATTTGCGATTACGATGCGAAATTATGGTAGCGTAATTGCCATTAAAATCGTAATTGAAAATACCGAAAGCGTAATTTTCAACGCGTAATTTCGCGTTTCATTCATGCCGTAATTTCGCATTAAACGCTACTGTAATTTCGCGTTAAACCGTAACGCTCCGTATAATATAAAAAAGCCGCCGACTTTAAGGGTTAATAGCAAAGCCCCCTTAAATGCTAAGAGCCTCAAATTTGGAGAATATATTAAGGAGATCAGGAGGAATAAGAGGAAATTTTTTTTTTTCAAAAAGACCTTACAGTTTTTGAGAAAATCGATGTTAAAGTTTCAAAGTAAAAATGTATACATTTAAAAACCCGCAGACTTTAACGGTTAATAGCAAAGCCTGCTTAAAGTTTAGGAACACCAAATTCCTAGGGTATATTAAGGGGATCAGTGGGAATAAGAGGAAAACATTTTTTTTCAAAAAGACCTTATAGTTTTTGAGAAAATAGATTTTTAAGTTTCAAGGGCAAAAATGTCTGTTAAATGCGGAAAATGTCAGGTTTTTTTGCACAGATAACAATAGTGTATTATTTTCATAGATTCCCCCAAGTGGGAAGAGTTTTACTTACTTCGTTCTGAGTGTGGGAAATATTAAAAAAAAGACGACGTGGGGTCCCCCCTCCCAGACCCCTTTAACCCCTTTTCCCCCATGCAGGCTGGGATAGCCAGAATGCGGAGCACCGGCCGCGTGGGGCTCCGCACCCTGACTATACCAGCCCGCATGGTCCATGGATAGGGGGTCTCGGAAGGGGAGGGGCAGCCAAGCTTTCCCCTCCCCCTCCGAGCCCTTGTCCAATCCAAGGACAAGGGGCTCTTCTCCACCTCCGATGGGCGGTGGAGGTGGAGGCCGCGATTTCCTGGGGGGGGGGGGGGGGTTTCATGGTGGAATCTGGGAGTCCCCTTTAAAAAGGGGTCCCCCAGATGCCCACCCCCCCTCCCAGGAGAAATGAGTATAGATGATCCCTCGCAATATCCTCGGAAATGTTCTATCAGTTACAATGTAACAAAGTTATTACAATGTAACAACTTTGTTACATTGTAACTACGCCGCACCCGATGCCACTCGCCGCTCAGCCGCCGCACGGACCCGACAGAGCTCTGAGCTATATAGCTCAGAGCTCTCTAAGCATCTTTGTATTTGGGCTCCAAGGAGCCCCATTGGTTCTTAGCAGACCAATGGGGTTCCTTCTGATTTGAAGGAACCCCATTGGTCTGCTAAGGACCAATGGGGCTCCTTGGAGCCCAAATACAAAGATGCTTAGAGAGCTCTGAGCTATATAGCTCAGAGCTCTGTCGGGTCCGGACTCCGTGCAGGACGCTAAGTTCCGCCGGCTCCGCTGCCCTCCCCGCCTCTCCCACATGTCACCCACATGTGGGTGACATGTGGGTGACAGATGTGGGCGGGGTGGACAGCGGGGGCCAGCGGGGACTTAGCGTCCTGCACGGACGCGTATGCGGCGGCTGAGCGGCGAGTGACGGGTGCGGCGTAGTTACAATGTAACAAAGTTGTTACATTGTGATAACTTTGTTACATTGTAACTGATAGAGCATTTCCGAGGATATTGCGTGGGATCATTTATTTAAAGGGACAGGTAAGTATTAATGGTTAATTAAGAATATTAAAGGACTTTTTTCGTGGTTATGTTTTTTGTTCAATTAAAATACTTTTTCTAAGTGTTTGTGTGTTTATTTACTTTTAACTCTTAAAGGAAATGGGTAAGGGGTACAAGTACCTCTATACTCATTTCTCCTGGGAGGGGGGGTGGGCATCTGGGGGACCCCTTTTTAAAGGGGACTCCCAGATTCCACCATGAACCCCCCCCCCAGGAAATCGCGGCCTCCACCTCCACCGCCCATCGGAGGTGGAGAAGAGCCCCTTGTCCTTGGATTGGACAAGGGCTCGGAGGGGGAGGGGAAAGCTTGGATGCCCCTCCCCTTCCGAGACCTCCCAATCCATGGACCATGCGGGCTGGTATAGTCAGGGTGCGGAGCCCCACGCGGCCGGTGCTCCGCATTCTGGCTATCCCAGCCTGCATGGGGGACAAGGGGTTAAAGGGGTCTGGGAGGGGGGACCCCACGTCTTTTTTTAATATTTCCCACACTCAGAACGAAGTAAGTAAAACTCTTCCCACTTGGGGGAATCTATGAAAATAATACACTATTGTTACCTGTGCAAAAAAAATGACATTTTCCGCATTTAAAAGACATTTTTGCCCTTGAAACTTAAAAATCGATTTTCTCAAAAACTATAAGGTCTTTTTGAAAAAAAATGTTTTCCTCTTATTCCCACTGATCCCCTTAATATATAATAGGAATTTGGTGTTCCTAAACTTTAAGCAGGCTTTGCTATAAACCGTTAAAGTCGGCGGGTTTTTAACTGTATACATTTTTACTTTGAAACTTTAACATCGATTTTCTCAAAAACTATAAGGTCTTTTTGCAAAAAAAAAATTTCCTCTTATTCCTCCTGATCTCCTTAATATATTCTCCAAATTTGAGGCTCTTAGCATTTAAGGGGGCTTTGCTATTAACCCTTAAAGTCGGCGGCTACCTAACATTGATCCATGCGTCAACTTTTCCGCTTGGGAGCATGGCCATACGCATGAATTTCGTAATACCCACTGTAATGCGAAAATTACGTGAAAAATTACGCTTACGCGAAATTTCGTGAAATCCTTCTTCATTACGATTATGTACTTACGGCCATAATCGTAATTACACTAATTACGCGAAATTTCGCGAAATCGTAATTACGTCATTACGCTCATCTCTAGGTGTAGGATGCTCCCGGCGGCGGAGTGTGTGCATGCGCACTACGCCAGACTGGCTCATGTACCTGGACTCATAGCAGAAGATCCAGGTGGCAGAGGAGGACAGCAAGGGACTGATTAGCCTGAAGGGGGCTGGAGGAAGCCCCAGGTATGTATAAAACTTTAATTTCATCTGTCTCAGGTTTACTTTGTTACACAGTAGTACTATACTCTACATATGCACTCTCCACAGAGCTGCAGGGAATCCACTGAGAATGTTGTGCACATTGAACACAGAGGTGTTGTCTATCACCCATAAACCTGGTTCAGATTGTGCATGAAGAATGTGTAATAGAGGAAGAATCTCCTTATTCCCCTGCCGAGTACCTGCACATCACTCTTACATGTACCCACAGTCACATTGCCTAGGGCCTGATAGATGTTCTTTGTTCCAGTCTGTACCTTTTACAAGTACTCTTACCAAGGACTAGTTTTAGTCTATGACTAAAGGGAATAAATATGGCAGTCTCCATATCCTTCTCACTTCAGTTGTCTTTTAAAATTCCTAAGCGTTGGCAGTTAAGAGACAAATTTCATGTTACATACTTTCAATCAACAAGATTGTAATATGCAAATTAGAGGAGTCGGAGGAATCCTAAACTGAGTTTATCTCCTATTGACATTGCTAATAATAATAACAGTTCATAAGACTTTCTAATGTAAGACTTTGTAAAGTATCACTGATCCGAAATGTAAGATATACAATTTATGCTCATTGTATTTCATTGTATTTCTGTATGGTTATGCCATATTTGGCTTGTTATTTGTTCATTTGTTTGTTCAAAAATTCAATAAAAAAAACTATTGAAAACGGAATCCTAAACTGAGGAGTCGGTGGACTCCACAGCCTGATACACACACACACACACACACACACACACACACACACACACACATACATACCGTGTTTCTCCGAAAATAAGACACGGTCTTAGATTAATTTTTGCTCCAAAAGTTGTGCTGAGGCTTATTTTCAGAGGATGTCTTATTTTTGGGGGTAACACTGGTAGTTTTCCTATACAAAATTTATATACTGCATGCCATGCTGAAACACAAGCAGCATGCACAGAGCTTGTGGTTTGCAGATATTGGCTCTTGCTTCCAAGAAACTGATTCTGCTGCTCATGTGGGGAGTCTTTCTTGCAGGCAGATTAGGCTCCACAGAGCAATGATAGGATAAGCTGTGTGTCCAGGGCCGGTCCGCCCATAAGGCGAACTGAAACAACTGCCTCAGGCGGCACTTCTGGGGGGGGGGGGGGAGCACCCGCCTGTCCATGGGTGTGGGCGGGCCGCCGAGCTGAATTTTTCTAAGTTTGCCTCGGACGGCAAAAAATCTAGGCCCGGCCCTGTGTGTGTCCTGGAAAAAGGTGAAGAGATGAAGTGCTGCTGATGCTTATCACGACAGATCAGGAGGGCTGGCTCCAACAAAACACAAATTTCCTGACACATATATGTACAGGACTGTGGAACTCACATTATACTGCTGCTCTCCTGTATCTAGGCTTTGTATTGAGCTTGACTTGCTGGTGTCATGTGGGCTGCTGCTAGGACTCACATTAGGGGGAAGTCTTATATTTCAAGCATGCTAGGAATTCCTGCTAGGGCTTATTCTCAGGGGATGTCATACTTTAGGGGAAACACGGTATATACACATACATACACACATACGTGCATGTATTATATATATATATATATATATATAATACATACACACATACGTGCATGTATTATATATATATATATATATATATATATATACCTATATATCAGTCCAAAGGTGCCAGCGCTCATATGGTGTCCCTGGTTCTCGTGTCGCACACTTTATTTATGTCTTAAAGTCTCTCCACATGACTTCAGTACTTCTCTGTGCGACCACCCCTCGGGGCAATTTGTGCATAAAGAAAAAAAAAAAGAAAAACACATATATAGTGTAACACCATCAAGTTAAGTTAAGCCATTCACTTCCACCTCCCCTTTAAGCTGGTATGACCCACTCTAAGGCAAATGAAATGCGCTCACCAGATGGTATTGCTGCTCGATCACAAACAGCAATACGAGCCTGTTTTTATATATAGCCAGTCAGTCAAGTGTATTCCCTCGGCTGCAGTAACCTCTGATCCTGGAAACACCTCCGCTTTCACATATATAGGGAAAAAAAGCACAACATAGTACAGTATCTTAAAGGGGAACTTCAGCCTAAACAAACATACTGTTATTAAGTTACATTAGTTATGTTAATTAGAATAGATAGGTAAAATAATCTCTTACCCACCCTGTTTTAAAAGACCAGGCAAATGGGGGCTGCCATCTTTGTCATGGGGGCAGCCATCTTTTTGGTTGAAAGGAGGTGACAGGGAGCATGAGACACAGTTCCAACTGTCCTGTGTCCTGATCACCCCTCCCAGCTGCGCACCCTAGGCTTCAAATGTCAAATTCAAAATGTAAAAAAAAAAAAAATTGCACCAAAACAGCAGAACGAGAACAACAACATCAGAAATCCCATCATGCTTTGCACAGCATAAGGGGAAAACTGCCCGGGCAGTTTTCTTCTGTGCTGCTAAAAATTAGACTTGTATAAGAGAAACAAAGTTCTGATGCTGTGAAACTGTTAAAGGAATACCAGGCCTTTTCAGTGCTGCTGAGTCGATTTTTAGTCTGGAGGTTCACTTTAACAACTCTTGGCACCTCCACCTTTCTGTGCAGACTTCCCCAACTTAGTGTAGCACCCCGTGTTGTAAATACAAAGCGCTCACCAGATGGGGTAGCTGTTCAATAACAGCAGTAAAGGCCTGATGCTTAAACCAATGGCTCATAGGCTCTCCTCCTTGGCTGCAGTAGCTTCTGATTCAGGGGATACTTCCAATTCCACACTCATAAAAAAGTTAGAAATAACAACACATAGTGTAATATCTCTATACTGAGTGCACCTCCACCTTCTCCCCGTGCAAGCACAGCAACCGTACAGTGTACCCTGGGTGCAGTCAAAAGGTAAACCAAAACGCTCACCAGATCATAATGCTTTCCAACCACAAACAGCTGTAAGCGTTTTGCACGGGTTTGCTTCTGATTTGTAGATTCACAGCTTCTTAAAAACTAAACAAATGCTTCCATTGCACAGTAAACTTTAATATTTGGTAAAAGGATAAAAATTACACTCACATATTCCAATGATATAAAAGCATTAGATAAAATTCAGCGTCCTGGATACAGACAGCATGCTCACTCCTTGTGCCTCCCCCTAGTGTGTGTGTGTGTGTGTGTGTGTGTGTGTGTGTGTGTGTGTGTGTGTGTGTGTGTGTGTGTGTGTGTGTATACACATATGTACAGTTTTGTTCAAAATTATTCAACCCCCACTAAAATTGTGTGTTTTGGCCAGTTTGACATTGATTTTGATCATTTCAGTCATCTTGTTTACAATTAAATCAAAGAGGCTCACATCATTATCAGTTTTATTCAACCCTTAAAGAGACTCTGTAACAAATTGTTTATCTTTATTTCTTCTATGCTATAAGTTCCTATGCCTTTTCTAATGTGGTCTGGCTTACTGCAGCTTTTCCTAATTGCACAGTAGCTGTGTTATCTCTGTTATATGATCTAATCTTCTCTCTATAGTCGGCACAGTCAGGCTGAGGCAGTCAGACTGGAATGTGCAGGGCTGCTTGTGATTAGCTAGAAGCTGTACACACCCCCTGCAGGCTCTGTGTGACTAACACACTCTGCTTAGCTGAGCCTATTAGAAGCTGGTTAGTTTGTTTGTAAACACTGCCTAAAACTGGCAATTACAAGCCAGGTTTGCAGCAGAGAATGGCAGAAACAGCACAGAGGGGACCAGGAGCACATAATGAATAGAATGGTATGCTTTTTATTGTAAGAATTTCAGAGTACAGATTCTCTTTAAGTGACATTCATTCTTAGTACTTAGTACAACATCCATTTCCAGTTATAACAGCTTTTAAACGTGAAGCATAGCTTGACACAAGTGACTTGCAGCGATCTACGGGTATCTTACTTTATTCTTCATGGGCAAAAGCCTCCAGTTCAGTCACATTCTTAGGCTTGCGCGTTGCAACTGCTTTCTTTAAGTCCCACCAGAGGTTCTCAATCGGATTTAAGTCTGGTGACTGCGATGGCCACTCCCAAATGTTCCAGCCTTTAATCTGCAACCATGCTCTAGTGGACTTGGAGGTATGCTTGGGATCATTGTCCTGTTGAAAGGTCCAACGTCTCCCAAGCCTCAGGTTTGTGACGGACTGCATCACATTTTCATCCAATATCTCCTGGTACTGAAGAACATTCATGGTACCTTGCACACACTGAAGCTTCCCTGTACCTGCAGAAGCAAAACGGCCCCAAAGCATGATTGACCCCCTGCCACGCTTCACAGTAGGCAAGGTGTTCTTCTCTTCATAGGCCTTGTTCTTCCTCCTCCAAACATAGCGTTGATCCATGGGCCTAAACAGTTCTAATTTTGTTTCATCAATCCACAGAACACTATCCCAAACCTTTTGTGGTTTGTCCACATGACTTCTGGCATACTGCAGTCGACTCTTCTTATTCTTTGGAGACAGCAAGGGGGTGCGCATGGGAGTTCTGGCATGGAGGCCTTCATTATGCAGTGTGCGCCTTATTGTCTGAACTTAAGCTTCAGTACCCGTATTTGACAATTTTTTTCAGTTCCTCAGTAGTCACACGGAGACTTTTCTCCACTTTGCGCTTCAGGTAGCGCACAGCAGTCGAAGTCAGCATCTTTTTTCTGCCATGACCAGGTAGCGTTTCAACAGTGCACTTTGCCTTGAATTTGCGAATGATGCTGCCTATGGTGTCTCTTGGTATGTTTAACATCTTTGCAATATTCTTATAGCCATTGCCCTTCCTGTAAAGAGAAATCACCTCTTCTCTTGTCTTCCTGGACCATTCTCTTGACTTCACCATGTTTGTAAACACACCAGTAAATGTCTAGAAGGAGCTGAGTATCAAAGTCATTTTAAATCTGCCTAATTGGTGCTTATTATGCTTGATTGCTGCTCGTTAACATCCACAGGCGTTTTCAATACCTGATCAAAAACACTTGAATGAACCTCTGCTCTTAAGAGTGGTAGTCTTTAAGGGGTTGAATAATTGTGTCAATGAAGAAAT